>NC_085956.1:2121212-2424242 GCF_963556715.1 Cydia fagiglandana
TTTGATATGTGAAAAGCGTGACAAGTAGCGTCAAACACACTGATATCAGCGTACATTGAAGGCAATATTTATTTTGTATGAAAAAGAGGAAGTCTAAAGGATTCATAATGTTTAAAAGTTGCTGCACAAATGTTGGTCAGTTTGAGGAGTATAGCCTTTAATTTAATTTATTGCTCCTGTTACAGGAAGCACCCTGTATAGTAGTTTGTGTTACAAGGGATCAAAATGATATATATCCGTCAAGGGCGTACATTGAATCCTGAATGAAGCGATGTATTCTACAATTCTCACTACGTTCGAGATTCTAAAGTATGATCCTGAGCGTAACGCGGCATTCAAGTGTTAATGCCCAAGACGAAATAATTTTGATTAGAGATGCACCGGATATCCGGTTACTATCCGGTATCCGGCCTATCCGGCCATCATTTTACTATCCGGCCGGATACCGGATTGTGACCTACTATCCGGCCGGATACCGGATAGTAAAATTGCTTGATTTTGGAGTAAACAAATTGGATTTAAGAATCAGACACGGTCATAATCGTACTTGTTTATTATTTTAACACAATTTAAACATTCTTCTGTCTTGCACGAGCACTCATTTCGAACCTAGAAATGAGTCCGCGCGAACGTTCACTAGGAAACAGGTCAAACCTGCAGAATGTGCACCTGAATAACCGAAATGTAGGTATAGTTTCGCCGGCCGAATATTCGGCGGCCGGATACCGGATATCCGGCCGATGGTCAGGCCGAATATCCGGTAACCGGTATCCGGCCAAACAACTATCCGTTGCATCTCTAATTTTGATACCGTGTGACAAAGAAATTGGACAGGTGGAATACCACCCTAAGGCCCACTTGCACCAGCCCACTAACCCGGGGTTAACCGGTTAAACCGTTAAGCTAGTGTCAAATTGTACTGGTAACCATGGTGACACTCCAGGTTTAAACCTGTTAACCCCGGGTTAAAGCTAGTGTCAAATTGTACTGGTAACCATGGTGACACTCCAGGTTTAAACCTGTTAACCCCGGGTTAAAGCTAGTGTCAAATTGTACTGGTAACCATGGTGACACTCCAGGCTTAACCTGTTAACCCCGGGTTAGTGAATGGTGCAAGTGGCCCTAAGGGGTGAAAAAATACATGTATAAAATTATAAGTCGCCGTTGTTAAATTTGAACATTTCTTTTTAGGGTTCCGTACCCAACGGGTAAAACGGGACCCTATTACTAAGACTTCGCTGTCCGTCCGTCCGTCCGTCCGTCCGTCCGTCCGTCCGTCCGTCCGTCCGTCCGTCCGTCCGTCCGTCCGTCCGTCCCTCCGTCCGTCCGTCCGTCCGTTCGTCCGTCTGTCACCAGGCTGTATCTCACGAACCGTGATAGCTAAACAGTTGAAATTTTCACAGATGATGTATTTCTGTTGCCACTATAACAACAAATACTAAAAACAGAATAAAATAAAGATTTAAATGGGGCTCCCATACAACAAACGTGATTTTTGACCAAAGTTAAGCAACGTCGGGAGTGGTCAGTATTTGGATGGGTGACCGTTTTTTTTTTTGCTTTTTTTTTGTATTATGGTACGGAACCCTTCGTGCGCGAGTCCTACTCGACCGACTTGCCCGGTTTTTTAATTTTATTCAATTATTTCTTTTTTTTTCAATAGTTTGGATGTTAATCTTTTAATTTTATACTCGATCTATATTACCGATATTTTTTAATACTTTATCTTAACTTACCTGTAAATACAAACCTCAAACCTGTGTTGTGTGCAATAAAGTGATCACTAATACTACTACTACGTGGGTCAGACTGAAAGTTTCAGGATTCTGATATGGGGCTATTCATAAATTAACTCATTTCAAATTAGGGGGGATCTGGACATCGGATGATGGTAGCATGACGTAGGAGTAAACGGGGCCATTCGAAGCAAAATTTTTGGATGATTTAAGGGGGGGGGGGGTCAAAAATCAATGACGTAATTTATGCACAGCCCCTATATGAGACGACTTATTTTTTCTAAATCGATGACGTAATTTATGGACAGCCCCTATATGATATGACTTATTTTTACTAAATGGTCAGTTCCAGGAATTTTCAGTAGCCCCTAAGTACTACTAACCTGTAAATACAAGTACTGCAGACTGGTGAGCGTATTGAGCGCCTGCCACGGCGGAGTGGCGACTCCGTTCCCGGACAAGTCCAGGCTCTGCAGCGTCAGCAGACCGGCGAAGCTGTCGCCCGACAACTCCGCCAACATGTTCGACGACAGGTTCAGGCGGAGCAACGCGTTCATGGTCGGCCACGTGTTGGCTTTGATCTTATATAGCTATCTTACCTGACTGTAAGTTTGTATATCTGACCTGACTGGAGTTTTCCTCTCATCTACTTGGTTAGCTGGAGGAGATCCCTTATAGGGATAAGTTCGCCTTTGTACTTCCATTACTGTAATTTATTTTTGTAAACCTGTGTTGTGTACAATAAAGTGATCACTAATACTACTACTACGCGGGCCAGACTGAAAGTTTCAGGATTCTGATATGGGGCTATTCATATAAGTCATTTCAAATTAGGGGGGGGTCTGGACATCGGATGATGGTAGCATGACGTAAGAGGAAACGGGGTCATTCGAAGCGTGATTTTTGGATGATTTAAGGGGGGGGGAGGGGTCAAAAATCGATGACGTAATTTATGCACAGCCCCTATATGAGATGACTTACTTTTACTAAATGGCGAGTTCCAGGAATTTTCAGTAGCCCCTAAGTACTACTTACCTGTAAATACAAATACTGCAGACTGGTGAGCGTATTGAGCGCCTGCCACGGCGGAGTGGCGACTCCGCTCCCGGACAGGTCCAGGCTCTGCAGCGTCAGCAGACCGGCGAAGCTGTCGCCCGACAACTCCGCCAACATGTTCGACGACAGGTTCAGGCGGAGCAACGCGTTCATGGTCGGCCACGTGTTGGCTTTGATCTTATATAGCTATCTTACCTGACTGTAAGTTTGTATATCTGACCTGACTGGAGTTTTCCTCTCATCTACTCGGTTAGCTGGAGGAGGTCCCTTATAGGGATAAGTTCGCCTTTGTACTTCCATTACTGTAATTTATTTTTGTAAACCTGTGTTGTGTACAATAAAGTGATCACTAATACTACTACTACGTGGGCCAGACTGAAAGTTTCAGGATTCTGATATGGGGCTATTCATATAAGTCATTTCAAATTAGGGGGGGGGGGGGGTCTGGACATCGGATGATGGTAGCATGACGTAGGAGGAAACGGGGTCATTCGAAGCATGAATTTTGGATGATTTAAGGGGGGGGGGGGGGTCAAAAATCGATGACGTAATTTATGCACAGCCCCTGTATGATATGACTGTTTTTACTAAATGGCCAGTTCCAGGAATTTTCAGTAGCCCCTAAGTACTACTTACCTGTAAATACAAGTACTGCAGACTGGTGAGCGTATTGAGCGCCTGCCACGGCGGAGTGGCGACTCCGCTCCCGGACAGGTCCAGGCTCTGCAGCGTCAGCAGACCGGCGAAGCTGTCGCCCGACAACTCCGCCAACATGTTCGACGACAGGTTCAGGCGGAGCAACGCGTTCATGGTCGGCCACGTGTTGGCTTTGATCTTATATAGCTATCTTACCTGACTGTAAGTTTGTATATCTGACCTGACTGGAGTTTTCCTCTCATCTACTCGGTTAGCTGGAGGAGGTCCCTTATA
Organism: Cydia fagiglandana; assembly: GCF_963556715.1. Lineage (NCBI taxonomy): Eukaryota > Metazoa > Arthropoda > Insecta > Lepidoptera > Tortricidae > Cydia > Cydia fagiglandana. The sequence goes on from NC_085956.1 coordinate 2,124,935, forward strand.
GGGATAAGTTCGCCTTTGTACTTCCATTACTGTAATTTATTTTTGTAAACCTGTGTTGTGTACAATAAAGTGATCACTAATACTACTACTACGTGGGCCAGACTGAAAGTTTCAGGATTCTGATATGGGGCTATTCATATAAGTCATTTCAAATTAGGGGGGGGGGGGGTCTGGACATCGGATGATGGTAGCATGACGTAGGAGGAAACGGGGTCATTCGAAGCATGATTTTAGAATGATTTAAGGGGGGCGGGTCAAAAATCGATGACGTAATTTATGCACAGCCCCTATATGAAATGACTTGTTTTTTCTAAATCGATGACGTAATTTATGGACAGCCCCTATATGATATGACTTATTTTTACTAAATGGCCAGTTCCAGGAATTTTCAGTAGCCCCTAAGTACTACTTACCTGTAAATACAAGTACTGCAGACTGGTGAGCGTATTGAGCGCCTGCCACGGCGGAGTGGCGACTCCGTTCCCGGACAAGTCCAGGCTCTGCAGCGTCAGCAGACCGGCGAAGCTGTCGCCCGACAACTCCGCCAACATGTTCGACGACAGGTTCAGGCGGAGCAACGCGTTCATGGTCGGCCACGTGTTGGCTTTGATCTTATATAGCTATCTTACCTGACTGTAAGTTTGTATATCTGACCTGACTGGAGTTTTCCTCTCATCTACTTGGTTAGCTGGAAGAGATCCCTTATGGGGATAATAAGTTCTCCTTTGTATTTTCATTACTGTAATTTATTTTTGTAAACCTGTGTTGTGTACAATAAAGTGACTACTACTACTCACACGGAGGTTAGCTGGAAGAGATCCTTATAGGGATAAGTTCGCCTTTGTACTTCTAGTAAACCTGTGGGCCATATTGAAAGTTTCTGGATTCTGATATGGGGCTATTCATAAATTAAGTTATTTCAAATTAGGGGGGGGGGGGTCTGGACATCGGATGATGGTAGCATGACGTAGGGGGAAACGGGGTCATTCGAAGCGTGATTTTTGGATGATTTAAGGGGTGGGAGGGGTCAAAAATCGATGACGTAATTTATGCACAGCCCCTATATGATATGACTTATTTTTACTAAATGTCCAGTTCCAGGAATTTTCAGTAGCCCCTAAGTACTTACCTGTAAATACAAGTACTGCAGACTGGTGAGCGTATTGAGCGCCTGCCACGGCGGAGTGGCGACTCCGTTCCCGGACAAGTCCAGGCTCTGCAGCGTCAGCAGACCGGCGAAGCTGTCGCCCGACAACTCCGCCAACATGTTCGACGACAGGTTGAGGCGGAGCAACGCGTTCATCGTTGGCCACGTGCTGGGTTTGATCTCGGTTAGGTTGTTGTGGGCGTAGTTTAGTTCACTAGAATAAAAAATACATTGAGTGCTATTAACCTTGTGATGGGCACCTTTGCGCCGGGGGTAGCGCGGGGAGGTCTCTTTGAGTAGTTTTTATATTCTTTGTTTTATTTTAGATATATTTAGGGTTGTTAGTTTTAATTTAGTATTATTTATAGATGTATTTAGTTCATAAGTTATTTATTTGTCTTTCTACTGTCTTTTTCCTATGAAATTAACCTCGTAAGATCTACCATAAAGTATTTAATTTGAGTCTTCTTATACAGCGATCTTATTTGTAGAGCCATAAGAGCGGGTCACATATTTTTGCGGCCTTCGAAGAGTAACATATTATTGCAGGTGACTGTACCTCGTTGTCATGGTTACACACAAATATTTTAAACTGACTGCCCTCCACACGGATAGCAGTACCTAATATACCTACTTACTATACTCTTTGGATAGTTCTCTTCTACAACTATAGACACCCCCCTTATTCATAAAACTTTACCGGCCTGGTTTAGTTAAATTATGATTTATCCCTTTCTTACAAATACATAAGTCAAAATGACAGAAAAAGACAAACAATTCATGGCTGATTCCGGTCCGTAACGCGTTTATAAATATCGCCATTAAATGATTTCCTAACTTTGGCGTATTCGCTCCGTTACTATGCCTACACTAAGACGTGGCTGCACTATGGAGTAATGCTATGGGGATTCAGTTCATACGCACAAGAAGAAAAACAATGTATCTATATTCAACACACACGATTTACCAGAAAGCTGCTGCTTATTATTTTCAAAATATAGTGGTTTTCTTATAACACATGTTAACACATAACATAATGTGAACTTTCGCGTTTTTAACACATGTAATACATAATTTTGTCACATCTATTAGCGAATGGTAATTTTCTTAATATATTTTACTTACCTCAAGCTAATAGGTATTTGGAATATCCTATCCAGCTGATTATAACTGATATCAATCGATCTACAACTGGCCAGTTTAGCCAGACCGCCGCGAGATGGATCCCGCAACTTGTTGTGCGACAAATTTAATTCCAGTACCGTGGGTAAGGTACCGAATGTCGCTGGTTTGATTATTTCCATCGAGTTGTGGGATAAGTTTAGGTATCTGAAATAAGAATAAGAGATGTTTATTAGCACAAATAATAATAACTAATAGTCAGCGAACGGTCTCATAGCGAAGAGTCTCGACCAACACCTAGAGAGACTCTCGCTGGGTGGTTGGATCAAGGGTCAGATGCAGAAGGCGGTAATTTTGGACACGGCGCGTATAGTACGTCGGTTCCTCACTCTGCAGCCCTGACCACCGGCAGCTTGGGCCCTGCCCCGCTGCTGGCGGCACCCTAGGTTAGGTTTTTTATAATGTGTTTATATGTATTTTTTATTGTTTTGTAAGTGTTTTTATATTTTATTTTTATATTCATATTATAAAAAAACCTAACTTAAGACGTAAAATGAATAAAGAATAACTAATAGTAATAACACAAAACTAAAATTCAATTACATAAATATTTGTGCCAAAAGGTCCTCACTCAGCTTATTGTCACGTTGTGTATCCTAGGACACACAATGTGACGCTGATTTTCAGTGAGGCCTACTTAAAGACTAAAGCTAAAACTAAAACTATAAGGTGGCAGAACCAAAATAATAATTCAACAATGAATATAATAAAAAGGCAATTGATTTTATATATATCGATGTATCTACTTTTGTCGAGCGCGTATGTGTGTGTGTGTGTGTGTGTGTGAATGAGTGTGATGTTTATTTGTTGGCACGGTTGCCTAAGTGCTACATTTTTTGTTTATTTAACAGAAAGTTCCGGAGTTTTACTAGAATGAATGAATGAATAGATGATTTTGTTAATATTTTTGTGTCAGTCAAATTTAATATATATTGCCACAGTGTAAAAAGTAACAGTACCGAGAGAGTAAGTAATACCGAGCTACTAACAATGACGATGTATGCAGCTCGGGTGGCCGCGTGATTGGTATCTGGGATGAGCAATTCAAACGTACATTTAGCTATCTAAATGACATTTTACATACCATTTTTTTTTTCTTTTATTAATGATGCTATAAGTTCCGAAATAAATTAATTTGGTATGGTACCCCATACCCCGCAAACGCGCATCGTAACTGGTGAATTTCCAATACGACTTGGAACACCGGTAGCCGTTTAAGAAGTCTTACGGTAGATGTCGCTAGGGGCGCTTCCCTAAAGGGGCATATGGTGGAAATATTCGCTGTCTTCGGATGTAGTCTCGGTAGCTTAGTTGGCAGAGCATGAGCTAGCGATCCAGTGTCGTGAGTTCAAGTCATCTTAGACAGTGAATTTTTCCACTTTTAATTTATTTCCAATCGTACATACCTCAAAGAAAACAGATTCTGTAAGACAGCATTATGTATCTCCGTCAGATTATTATGTGAAACGTCAACTGTATGGAGCTCATACAATTTGGGGAACGCCATTTTAGGAATACTGACGATTTGATTGTATGACGCATTCAGGACTCTTATGCCGGACATATTTTGTACGGGTATCTGAAAATAAAAATTTATATATTTCACTTTTCCTTCGTATTTTCACGGAAACTTACGAACGTGTCTCGCTATTTCAGTCTCGGTACAAAAAGTACTGAGGTTGACTGAAGTGGCATGACAAATACGAACGTTTCCGAGAAAATACGATGGAAAACAATTAGCACTACGGCTGTACGTCTATTAACTACCTCTACTACTTACCACTGGCAACTACTCGAAAAAATCTCAGTAGTTACCACTGGTAAAAGGTGGGTTTTTTTACAAGCTTTTATTTAGTTTCACCTGACCATTGTTTGTTTGTCTGTGTGTAATCAAACCTTGCAAGTTAAATTTGATCCACTTCCCGATTTCCGATTGAGCTGAAATTTTGCATGTACGTATAAATCGGATGACAATGCAATATTATCGTACCATCGAGCTGATCAGATGATGAAGATGGAGAGAGAGAGGAGGTGCCATAGGAACTCTGTGATGAAACAACGTAACCTAATTGTGTTAGGGGTTTTAGAATTGTCTCGATGAGTATTAGTTGTCTGTCGTAAGAAAAGTACAGTCAGCGATAAAAGCTTGTACCAAAAATGAAATTGATAATGCTTGACGCGTACGCTGGGTTCTTTATCTATAATTTAATATATAATTAGTTTGATTATTATAATAAATCATGGCAATTTTTGGTAGAAATAGTAGTTTCAACACAACTAACCTGCGAAAAATTTACTATCTCATTATACGCCACAGTGAATTCATCCGCATAACTGTTCGCATCAAATCTTATTATAACTTAAGTCCATCATAGTTAAGTTTTGGCAGTTTTAAAACGATCCCTTAATATTGTATTTAGTGGTAGAAAAGGTAGTTTTAGCAGAAACTCAGTTTTTGAACGCTCCCTTCTCTATGGTAGTTTTTAGTAAAAATAATAATTCAAGTACAACTTACCTGCGAAAAATCTACTATTTCATTATACGCCACAGTAAACTCCCCAGCATAACTGTTCTCATCAAACGCTCCTTTACTGATATTAACAATCTTATTATAACTTAAGTCCATCATAGTTAAGTTTTGGCAGTTTTAAAACGATCCCTTAATATTGTATTTAGTGGTAGAAAAGGTAGTTTTAGCAGAAACTCAGTTTTTGAACGCTCCCTTCTCTATGGTAGTTTTTAGTAAAAATAATAATTCAAGTACAACTTACCTGCGAAAAATCTACTATTTCATTATACGCCACAGTAAACTCCCCAGCATAACTGTTCTCATCAAACGCTCCTTTACTGATATTAACAATCTTATTATAACTTAAGTTCAACATAGTTAAGTTTTGGCAGTTTTAGAATGATCCCTTCACATTGTATTTATCGGTAGAAAAGGTAGTTTTAGCAGAAACTCAGTTTTTGAACGCTCCCTTCTCTATGGTAGTTTTTAGAAAAAATAATAATTTAAGTACTACTTACCTGCGAAAAATCTACTATCTCATTATACGCCACAGTAAACTCCCCAGCATAACTGTTCTCATCAAACGCTCCTTTACTGATATTAACAATCTTATTATAACTTAAGTCCAGCATAGTTAAGTTTTGGCAGTTTTGGAACGCTCCCTTCTCTATGGTAGAGAGTTCGTTGTGAGAAATGTTGACGGTGGCCAAATAGAGGTCCGTGAAGGCTTGGCTTTCTATTATTTTGATTTGGTTCTCTGCCAAGTTTATAACCTGAAAAGAAACAGAAGTTGTGAACGTGAAATAATTGCATTCTAGTAATTGTTTTTAAGCTTTTTGGCAAATTAAAAATAATTAAAATTATAGAATACGTTCTGTTTAAAACGCTTTTTTATTTTAATATATATATATATATAATACTAGTCCTGAAAGACTTCTGAACATGTCGGGCCGTGGAAATCTAGGTCACAAGTAGAATTTAGCTTACAAAGGGTGGTTTGGGTGGTCTTAGGGTTGGGTCGGTGGAACTAGGTATATAGGTCATGTGAACTTACCTCAGCGTACTTTACGCTGAGTTATTTACGCTGCGTAAATAACCTGTTGAAACATCTGATAGTCGACCTTGGCGATCTTATTCCTGGCTAGATCTACTGTGCCTATTCTGGTTACAAAGGAAAAGGCACGATATGGAGGGTTGTGAGTGGTATCTTAGAGTTGAGTCGGTGAGACTGGATGTATAGTTCATGTGAACTTACCTCAGCATATTTAACCTGCTGAAGTATCTGTTAGTCGACCTTGGTGTTTTTATTCCTGGCTAGATCTACTGTGCCTATTATAGTCCCAGAGTAACATCAAGTAACATACATCCAACTTGTCTTAAATATGTCTAGTTATGTGAACTTACCTCAGCATATTTAACCTGCTGGAACATCTGATAGTCGACCTTGGTGATCTTATTCCTGGTCAGATCTACTGTGCGTATTCTGGTTACAGAGGTAAAAGGCACACAACCAACGTATTATGATATGGAGGTTTGTGAGTGGTATCTTAGAGTTAAGTCGGTGAGACTGGGTGTATAGTTCATGTGAACTTACCTCAGCATATTTAACCTGCCGAAGCATCTGGTAGTCCACCTTGGTGATTTTATTCCTGGCTAGATCTACTGTTCCTATTATAGTCCCAGAGTAACATACATCCTACTTATCTTGAAATGCCTATGTGAAGTTACCTCAGCATATTTGACTTGCTGAAACATCTGATAGTCGATCTTGGTGATTTTATTCCTGGCCAGATCTACTGTGCGTATTCTGGTTACAGAGGTAAAAGGCACACAACCAACGTATTATGTATGGGCGGTGGAGTGAGTGGTATCTTAGGTTTGAGTCGGTGGGACTAGTTCAAGTGAACTTACCTCAGCATATTTAACCTGCTGGAACATCTGATAGTCGACCTTGGTGATCTTATTTCTGGCTAGATCTACTGTGCCTATTCTGGTGACCGCGGAGAAGGCGCCGCGACCGACGTCTGATATCATGTTGTCTTGGAGGAAAAGGCGCCTGTTGAGAATAAGTTGCCAGAATTATATTTTTGATAGAGTTTGACCAAGGTAAGTCTGCAACGATTTTGAAAGCACACGCAGTGTTATTTTAAACCAGAGCTCGGAGACCGTTTTATTTTTCAAACCGGTTTCGCTCACTCACCCGGGAACGAAAAGGATTTCTTTTCTGTTTGCGGTTATCAGTTAAAGAACTGTTCTATTAAGAATATTAAGATACTGATTTATGCCTTATTCGTTCGCCTTCCGTTTCTGTGGAAAAAATTAACCGGTTAAATTTAAAATATTGAAGCGAGATAGAACGAGTAAGTATTGCTATTTCTTTCATGTATGACAACGAGTTTAATTGAGTCTCCGAAACCTAAGAATAACCGGTATTATATAGTTCCCTGCGAACCATAAAGTTCCGTTCCCTCTTCTTACCAGTTAGGAGAGAGAACATAATTTGTTAGTTCTCGTTCCATCAATTAACCGGTTTTTTAAAGAACGAAATAATATAACGGTTTTAAACAATATTAACAGGTATTTCAATACCGGTTCCGAGCCCTGTTTTAAACGTCAAACTTCTATGAAATTATGACTCACCTCAAAAACCTCATCCCTCTGAAACTGTTGGTGTCAATCTTCTTAATTTTGTTGTTGTCCAGATGAAGGACCTTTAACACTGTGTTCCTCGCGAACATACCCCTGCGATTGAGAACACAAACATAGAATAGAATAGAATAGAAAAAGTTTATTTGGTGTTATTATTATTACATCTCGTTTTAATAAGAGGCAATCTGGATTGATCCCCTTGATGAGTGAATGATCCCCTTATCACGTCGGGGTCACCAATGTAGAAGGTAGAGAGGCAATAGAGAGTACTCTCTCCAGGCGGGTGTTATGCCTGGGGACCGAAGTCCACTGAGAGATGGTCGGAAGTTATATATATAGAAACTGACATTTAAAACTCCGTAAGCGCGATGTAGGTTCTCTTACTAATTGCGTTCTAGCTCCCTAACGCCATCTGTTAGATTATTAATGGCTCGACGTTGGCAGTGACAGCTAGAGGAGACGCCACAAGTCCCTTCCGTAATATACCCTTTTTTGGGGTTCCGTACCGAAAGGGTAAAAACGAGACTCTAATACTAAGACTCCGCTGTCAGTCTGTCCGTCCGTCTGTCTGTCACCAGGCTGTATCTTAGAACCGTGATTGCTAGGCAGTTGATACACAGATGATGTATTTATTTCTGTTGTCGCTATAACAACAAGTACTAAAAACAGAATAAAATAAATATATCAGTGGGGCTCTAATACAACAAACGTGATTTTTTCAGTTTTTTGCGTAATGGTATGGAACACTTCGTGCGTGAGTCCGACTCGCATTTGGCAAGTTTTTTATAAAGAAACCTAGCAATTATCAATAATGTTGTGACGATAACTCAGTTTTTCTTTTTCATTTATTTAAAGAAATTGAAGTCTAATATATATGAATATACCTGGCGATCTCTCCGATAAGGTTGTGGCTGACATTACACCACCCCAGCTTAGTCAGGTCACCAATATGCTGACCGTCCAGCTTAGTTATATTGTTGTAACTGTAAAGAAAAAGTAAAATAAGTCATAGGTGTGGGTATTTTTAGGCTAACAAAGAGAACAGCCCGGTTCGAACTTTAAGATACGTCAAATATTACGGCTAGATACGATATAGATTAGATATGTCAGTGTCAAAAGTGGCGTTTTTGTTTGAAGAAACGTCAATTTTGACATTGTCGTATCTCATCTATATCGTATCTATAGTTCGTTTTTTTTAGCATTAGAAAGAACTTGCAAGAATGTAAGCGATCTTGACATGTGTTTTAATTGAAAAACGCTTTTTAAAAATCAATAACTTTTACAGAAAGCAGAAAAATAGAAATGATCGTATTAGATTCATAATTGTTACATATTTGCCGTAACTTATTTTTAAAATGCGTTTTTCAATTAAGAGACACATCAAGATTGTTTACCTTATTTCTAATGCTAAAAAAACGAACTAATATAGCCGTAATATTTGACGTAGTTCGAATAGGGCAGAAAAGAGCGTATAAGGGAAGAAGTAGAAGTCCGTAGACCTCGGCGGACTCTCTCTGATCAGATCGGGGAAATCCTGAAGAAAGGCCAGGCCAAGAGCACCCTAAACCGGCGAGCGTGTATGAGGAATGTTATGAAAGTGAAGGAAGCGAAAGAGGTATGTCAGGATCGTGGCAAGTGGAAATCCGTGGTCTCTGCCTACCCCTCCGGGAAATAATTAGGCTTAATTATATGTATGTATGTATTTTATAGTAAAATATTTTTTCGCTTACAAAGGGTCTACAGGAATTCGACGCAGGTCTACAGGAAGTAACAGCTAATATTACTCCCAATGCAGTATTTTTTAAATATATTATACTCGTATCACTGTCATGTCATCTGAAGAAGTTATAGTACATCAAGTGTTTGTCAAGCTGTCATTATTTTTTTCTAATTTAAATATGTATTACTTTTTATATTTGTTATATAAATAAATAACTTATAAATGTTAAAAAAGTCAAATGCTTATTTATAAAAACTTTCTGATTTTGTTAATCAATACTTTTTTATAAAATATTAAATTTTAAAATAAATCTTTTCCGTTTCATACGCAAATAAATGATTTTTTTTTATATTAAAGTTTGAGCTAAACCCTTACTACACATTAATTTCTAATTGGAGAATAAATAAACGAAATAATTTAAATAAAAGTAAATAAAGTAAATGTGCATATTTACCTTATGTCTAACACTTCAGTGTCCCTGAGACCTTTAAATTGACTCCTCTTTAGAGTAGCCAGCCTGTTGCCGTGCAGGTCCAGGATTTTCAGCCTCTTTAGATTCTGAAATAAAACAAATTACGATAATAATTATTAAATAAATATTATTAATAAAGGAGATACAAATAATTATTGTTTTTATGGTTTTTTATGTGTTTTTGTATTTTACTTTTATATTCATGTTATAAATGACCTAGCCTAAGAAGAAAAATAAATAAATGAATAAATGTGATATAGAGAGACTCTCGCTGGGTGGTTGGATCAAGGGTCAGATGCAGAAGGCGGTGATCTTGGACACGGAGCCGATGGTCCGCCGGTTCCTCTCTCTGCGGCCCTGACCAGTGACCACTGGTAGCCAGGGCCTTATAGTTCGTTTTTTTTAGCATTAGAAAGAACTTGCAAGAAGGTAAGCGATCTTGACATGTCTTTTAATTGAAAAACGCTTTTTAAAAATCAAAAACTATTACTTATGAAAGCAGAATAAATGTTCGTATTAGATTCATAATTGTTACATGTTTGCCGAAACTTATTTTTAAAATGTGTTTTTTAATTAAAAGACACATCAAGATTGTTTACCTTATTTCTAACGCAAAAAAAACGAACTAAGGTTCGGTTTTTATAATGTGTTTAAATATATGTATTTTTAAGTGTTTTTGTATTTTACTTTTATATTCATGTTATAAACAACCTAACTTAGAAAGATTAATAAAGCTAAATATGAAATGGCTACTCGGAGTAGTAGCCTACTCCATTCAGAAAGTATGGCCTATTGTGCCCTTAATTTAACCTAGTGTGCGCTAGTGGCGCCAACGTTGCATCGAACAGCAGCCATAAAGATTTCGCCTCGTCGCTACAAGTACATGCGGCCCACACCAATATTGGTGTCTAGCAGTAGTGGTTGCCGCGCACCGCTTCGGCACGGACGCCTGCTCGCGCTTGCGCCACCTAGCGGCCATATCTAATAGACGCGTTCTGTTAAAGAGAGAACCTTCTATACCTAGTAATATTATTTGTTCTGTGGTGTGGGCTCAATATCGCTTCTGACTTTTTGACCACCCGCGGTGGTAAAAAGTGGCCATTGGCATCATAACTCAAATTTTCTGAATAATCTCACCTGAAAAGCTTCCACAGGTATGTCATTCAACAATCCATTGGTAATATGCAGTTTCTCGAGCCGGCCGGCCGCTTCGCTGCCCGCGAATATGTCTTTACCCAGTTTGGTCATGTGATGACCGTCTATGGATAGGATGGATAGGTTCCCCAGTATCTGAAAACACACAAGACACAACTTATCGTAAATAATAAAATCGGACAAGTGCGAGTCGGACTCGCGCGTGAAGGGTTCCGTATCATTACGCAAAAATAGGCAAAAAAAAGGACACGTTTGTTGTATGGGAGCTCCACTTAAATATTTATTTTATTCTGTTTTTAGGGTTCCGTACCCAAAGGGTAAAACGGGACCTATTACTAAGACTTCGCTGTCCGTCCGTCCGTCCGTCCGTCTGTCACCAGGCTGTATCTCACGAACCGTAATAGCTAGACAGTTGAAATTTTCACAGATGATGTATTTCTGTTGCCGCTATAACAACAAATACTAAAAACAGAATAAAATAAAGATTTAAATGGGGCTCCCATACAACAAACGTGATTTTTGACCAAAGTTAAGCAACGTCGGAAGTGGTCAGTACTTGGATGGGTGACCATTTTTTTTTGCCTTTTTTTTGTTTTTTTTTTTGCATTATGGTACGGAACCCTTCGTGCGCGAGTCCGACTCGCACTTGCCCGGTTTTTTATTAGTATTTGTTGTTATAGCGGCAACAGAAATACATTCATCATCATCATCATCTAAGCCATAAGACATCCACTGCTGAACTTAGGCCTCCCCCTTATGGGGGGCGAATGCCATGATCGCCACGCTTGGCAGGCGGGTTGGCGATCGCAGTCGAGTACACCGAATTTGAGGGACGCTGCTGCCCGTCCACCGGTGGTCTTGGACGTAGTTTAAGGACATACCCGGGTCCAGAAATACATTATTTGTGATAATTTCAACTGTCTAGCTATCACGGTTCATGAGATACAGCCTGGTGACCGACAGACGGACAGTGGAGTCGTAGTAATAGCTGGTAATAGGGTCCCGTTTTTAGGGTTCCGTACCCCAAGGGTAAACGGGACCCTATTACAAAGACTCTGCTGTCCGTCCGTCCGTCCGTCGGTCACCAGGCTGTATCTCACGAACCGTGATAGCTAGACAGTTGAAATTTTCACAGATGATGTATTTCTGTTGCCGCTATAACAACAAATACTAAAAACAGAATAAAATAAAGAGTTAAGTGGGGCTCCCATACAGCAAACGTGATTTTTGACCGAAGTTACGTCAGTACGGGCGGGGTCAGTACTTGGATGGGTGACCGATTTTTTTGCCTTTTATTGCATTATGGTACGGAACCCTTCGTGCGCGAGTCCGACTCGCACTTGCCCGGTTTTTTATTAGTATTTGTTGTTATAGCGGCAACAGAAATACATTCATCATCATCATCATCTAAGCCATAAGACATCCACTGCTGAACTTAGGCCTCCCCCTTATGGGGGGCGAATGCCATGATCGCCACGCTTGGCAGGCGGGTTGGCGATCGCAGTCGAGTACACCGAATTTGAGGGACGCTGCTGCCCGTCCACCGGTGGTCTTGGACGTAGTTTAAGGACATACCCGGGTCCAGAAATACATTATTTGTGATAATTTCAACTGTCTAGCTATCACGGTTCATGAGATACAGCCTGGTGACCGACAGACGGACAGTGGAGTCGTAGTAATAGCTGGTAATAGGGTCCCGTTTTTAGGGTTCCGTACCCCAAGGGTAAACGGGACCCTATTACAAAGACTCTGCTGTCCGTCCGTCCGTCCGTCTGTCACCAGGCTGTATCTCACGAACCGTGATAGCTAGACAGTTGAAATTTTCACAGATGATGTATTTCTGTTGCCGCTATAACAACAAATACTAAAAACAGAATAAAATAAAGAGTTAAGTGGGGCTCCCATACAGCAAACGTGATTTTTGACCGAAGTTACGTCAGTACGGGCGGGGTCAGTACTTGGATGGGTGACCGATTTTTTTGCCTTTTATTGCATTATGGTACGGAAACCTTCGTGCGCGATTCCGACTCGCACTTGCCCGGTTTTTTTACCCTTTGGGTACCTTTGGGTTTGTCACGAAAAAATCACTACCCTCCCCCAACCAACGTGCTGATCACGTTGATTGGGGGAGGGTAGGCATAAGAAGACCTCACGTGTATTTTTCTACATTGAACGAAATTAAAATTCGGTCGAATGAAAAAATACACGTGAGGTTATGTGGGAGGTAGCCAAAAATATCACCAAGGGCGAGGGGGGTAAAAAAGTAGCCGAAAACACCTCGCGTGATTTGTGCACAACCCCAAAATGGTGCTTACCTTAAAGGCGTCCTTAGGGAATGTAACAATATCTGTATTCTTCAAATACAGCTCTTGCAACGTTCTATTGACGCCTAGGAAAGCGTTTTCATCTATGGTAGTTAATGGGGCGTCTCTTATATGTAGTACGCGGACTGACGAGCGATGGAAAAGAGATCCAAATAGATTCTCTGAAACAACATAACAAATAGTAAACAGAATTTATACTCTGTATATTTAGGTATTTAAATAAAAGTAAACAAAATCTACCCTCAAAAGGCTGCTTTGTGCCAGTTGAGGGTAGATGGAAAACATTACGTGATCAAATAATGTAGGTTAAAGTCGGGTCGTACAGTGACAGATCCAGGCGGTTTTGTATTTGGTTGGATAACCAATAAATGTTATAACTACCCGAAAATGTACAAAATTATTTGTTTAGTCTTATTTAAATACCTAAAGATACCGAGTTATAGCAATAGTATAAATGCGTATGTCAAGGTAAATTTAGTAGCCACAGTAAATTTACTGCCATCTTTTGACACAGGATTAAAACTTATAGAACGCCATTTGATTTTGATCCTTGTTCTTTCATTGATATGTGTTAAAATTGTTAAATATCAAATGGTGTCGCCATCTACACGAGTATAGGCCAAACGTATGGCACCATCTTTTCGGGCATATTTTTTTTTCGAAGTTACCTTTTCGTCTTAGACTTGATTTATCTCAAAATATCTTTTGGCCGACAAAAAACGTATTATTCGCCAAAACCACGTGTAATTTAGTGAGATTCGGTTTGACCCCCTCCCCACTGAAGCCACACGAGATTAATGGACGGCCCCTAATCCAAAATGGCTTACTTACGTATGGGGCATTGTTTTAGCTCCAGTCTCTCTATGGGCAGCCCTAAGCCAGCTATGTTGCCCAGACCAACGCTCAGTACTGCCAACCCTGAGTTTTCACACCTGAAATTTAAAAAAAAATTTAAAATTTATGGCATACAATTTAAGCTGAAGTAGCATGACAAATACGAACGTTTCCGAGAAAATACGATGGAAAACAATTATGTACCACATGAAGCACATCTGTAATGGATGAGCTCATGAGTAGGTGCTTAAAAACTGGACAAGTGCGAGTCGGACTCGCCCACCGAGGGTTCCGTACTTTTTAGGATTTGTTGTTACAGCTGCAACATAAATACATCTGTAAAATTTTCAACTGTCTAGCTATCACGGTTCTTGAGATTCAGAATAGGGTCCCGTTTTTACCCTTTGGGTACGGAACCCTAAAATATTATGATAGATAAGATAAGATACCTGACATATAGCCCAGCATCTGTCCCTTTCTCACACACACATGGATGCAAGAGATGCAGATTCTCTTTCGGGCATGGATAAGCTGGGCCCGGGGGTTTGTATTCCGAATTTGAAAATGGGAGTGTTGCCAGGATGATAATTAGAAACTGTGTTGCCATGTTGGTAGGTTGTGATCTGAAAACAAATGTTAAAAAAAAATCTTTATAATAAAATTACCAACAACAAATAAAACCCACATCACTAGAGTTAGCTTGCATTTTTTATTGTACATACTGCAAATAAATTGGCTTAAGCAATCATTCTCAAAGTGTACACCGCGGAGCCCTAGGGCTCTGCAAAGCCTCCTTGGGGGCTCCGCGAGAATGCTTGTAATAAAAAAACTTCTATACGCCTGGTCCATAGTCCGAATTTTTTATTTTATTTAGGGCTCGATCAAACATTTCGCTTTCCAGTAGAGTTCCATCACAAAAAAGTTTGAGAACTACTAAAGCAAAGACAACCTTCTTTCAAGGAGACTACTTTATGGACTTCCCGAGCGAGAATTCATAAAAAATTCGTCATCCGAGGTCATCAAAACCCGTTTGCATCATTAATAAATACGCATTACGCATTCCCAAAGGCTATTACGTTCTATTTAATAGGGCCTTAATAGCTCTAAACTCTATTTTGTTATTGTACTGTCAATGCAAAACATTTTTTTTAATCCAGGAACTTCATGCGAATACTTTCACTTACAAGAACTTCTAAAAACAATTATTACCTGTCAGTTTTCATAGTTCACAGTGAAAAATAACAGTCACGGTAGCTGGTGGTAAATTTTCACAACTTTTCCATGCTTAATATCGCGATAGAACGTAAATAATGTTCTAATTTTTCAAGCTACACTACCTACAACTCCATGGTCAACAAGAAACTAGTTTAGAAAAAAGAAACCAATGGAAACCATAAGCAAAGCAATGATAGAGTTTTGACGTTGACGTTTGAATAATGTTGCTAGCACTGTCACTTAATTGTGATTGGTATATTTTGCGATACCAGTTTAAACAAATTTCATTATTTGAAAATATTATATATTCATATACATCTTTTTAGACATTATGTCGTCATGTACGGTGCAAAATAATTACCGTTGCAGTAATAACGCAAACCTGAGATCGTGGCCTCTTCCTGTCCCCGATAATTGTACTCGACGCAATTACTTTGCATTTAGCGGATGGGATTTATTATTTTTTCCTCTTATATTTTGTTCCCGGCTTTGTAATGTCTTCTTTTCAATATGTAGTGGGTTCAACGATAACATGGTGGTTTGTTTATTCATACACTGGTTCATTTGCAAAATAAACTCGTTATGTGGTATAAGCCCTATTAATGCACCGTATTACTACTACCTCGTTTGGCAAATTATAATAATATCTCTTTTACTGTGGGTATTTTGGGTTTATCTTGCTAGGCCAAGTCTTATGCCGTGGATTATTGCATTTATTAAAACATTCAAACGTGCAACAACTACCTTTTTTTCCGAAGAAATTGAAACGGATAGAAGTGTTCCAGAGAATAGGTATCGCAGATATTGTTTTAAAAAGTCTGAATTACTAAAATAAATGATGCTCCTCTGCTGTAACAGAAGACTGTGTAAAGAATATGTTTATTTTTATATGTTATATATCTTGCTTTATATTCGTTTATATTTTGTTAATAACTATGAATTATACCTACATTAATATAAATATATGTACTAACTGAATTAAGTATATCATTGGCAATAAGTTTTGAGCAGTATAGGTATATGTATAGTGCGACATAAAATGAGAGTAGTAGAAATTTAATACAATGGAACAAAAAAATCCATTTTAGCATTTTACGCTATATACTTACTTTACTCTTTGATTTTCCGTCAAAAATGTGACAGTTACGTAGGAAGTGGCGCCCTCGATCAATTATTTTCTACATAATTATGTTTATGTCGCACTGTAGCTATCTATCTATAACAGGCGTAGTCGGCGTAGGCGAAGTGGGCCTTCGCATGGTCCTCTCCTCTCCTCGCCCACGCTCTCACGCCCCAAGAGACTCCTTCGAGCACAGTGAAAGAAAAGGGCCTCGCAGATGCGACTTCGCCGAAGTCTAGATTAGTTCACGCTACGCCACTGGCACAGTATAATAAAGAGTACTAACTATATCTTTTCTTTCCCATTAATACCTACTCACCTTATTAATTTATTTTGTCAGGTATTTAGTAAGCTACTTTATTATAATTGTTAAAATCATGCTTTGTATAACAATGTATTGTACCTGTTTTACTTATAGGTATGTCTTTGCAATATCTGCTTGCCAATGTATCTTACATTAATCAAATATTATAATAAAGTTGTTTATTAATGGGTAATAGAAGAGCAAAACTCTTGATATAACAAATTGTATATGATCCTGTTTGCATATTGATTAATGTTTAGTGTGAGTTCATACATTTGTAGCAAATGTATGAACTCGTACTAAACAATAATCAATGTGTAAACGGGCTGTAGGAATGCATATTGACGTTAATGCTTAATTTTAAATGATTCTCCATTCTCGTGGAAAAAATTCCACGAGAGGGCTCTCTTTCTCATATATATATATATATTATATATACTACTCTTTGCAATGGGTTTGACCACTGAAATATGAAACCTTATTATATAGGTCTATGGGTTTGACGGTTACAAAAATACTATAAAAATACATTTAAAATGACACTTAGTGACTGTCACTTTTAAGTAGTCGAGTAAGCTGTAAATTTTAACGAAATTTATTTAAGTGCAATATTCTACCATGGCTAATCGACCTCCTCCTGGCAGAAAACCTCCTCCTGGCAAAAAACCTCCTCCCAGATCAGTTCCGAGCCACCTGGAGGCTAATGCAACATCATGTGATCCTCTGCGCGCCAGCGCGTTCAATGTAGGTGGCGGCGATGGCCTCTTCTCAAACAATTGGAGTGATATACTATGCTTTCCCTACACTCTATGCATCAAATTTTGGGAATGCTGTACTGCCCTCTGCTCAGGCACAAATTATTGCATGATCTACTGGCTCATACTTCAATGGATTTCGTGCAAAATTACACAGATGACTACCCCGCACCCTATCGTATACCCATACTTTTTCAACATATTTTTCCAAGTGTTTGCTCTAACAATCTTCTTTTGCACGGTTTGGCGCTGGTACGGAAAGTCAACGTTGGGGCCGTATTTTAGAGCGTATTGGACTGCGTTGCTAGAAGTGCACCACGGCCCGGATTGGGTCAAAAGAAACGTAACACGGCTTTCATATAGAAAATATTGTTTTAGAAAATCTGAGATATTTGAAGTGCCTCTGGATAACAGTGGGCTGACTATAATTGCGAATTATATTTTACCATACTTAACTGCAGCTTTTCACTATTTTATTACGAAAATTATACATTGAGATATGTGTATTTCTTTTATTTTTCACCTCTCCGCATTATTATTTTTACAAGTTTTTATAACAAAACTTCCGTGAGACACACGAGAAACTACCCTCATTTATGGCATTATTGTCAAATGATGGGTTGCACACTGGTTGCACACAACACTCACTACGTCATTCGCTAATGGTTCGCCCACACTGTCCACCGACGTAGTACCCAAAACAGTTTTCCAGCTTGTAGGCACTGACCACGCACTGACCAACCACAATCACGGTTAAAATTCGGATGACGACTAATTTCGATAGCCTCCCGTACTTTTCGCTGAATCACAAACTTTTCTTTCGCCAGCACGGTTACCTTTATCCACGAAACTTATATAGGGTGTTACTGACCATCGGGCTTTAAATCCAGGGCTCGATTCTACTCGCTAAACTGAGCTACTTTTATTATGGCACCAACCCCGAAATCCCGAAAATTTTTGAAGTGAAAACTTCTTTAGCGGCGCTGAGCACTTTTTGAGGTGTAGCTGGTTTGTTACTGCACACCGTTGTATGGGGACCTTGCACTTTGAGACTATACGCTGAAACTTGGCACAGTTGATTGTTAGCTGGTCTTGAGCAGATACAGACCGGGAGCCGAAGAGAGCCACCTCTCATTTAGTGGGGGGGGAGGGGGAAATTTCGACGCTGCCGCGCTTCACTTGGAGCAATATTTCTCTAAAACTATACCTATTAGGGCATGTAATATATCATTTTCGGATAAATTGAGGATGAGGAATCTAGTTTAGGGACAAAAACAATGCACTTTCTAACAAAAAAAGCATAAATGATATATCACATGCCCTAATAGTTATAGTTTTAGAGAAATGTTGCTCCAAGTGAAGCGCGGCGGCGTCGAACTTCCCCCCTCCCCCCCACTAAAGGAGACGTGGTTCTCGATGTCTATCGGTCTGTTTCTGCTCAAGACCAGCTAAGAATCAACTGTGCCAAGTTTCAGCGCATAGCCACAAAGTGCAAGGTGTCGTGCACTAACAAACCAGTGGCCTATTATATAATGCTACAAGTTACAATTTACAAGCGGAAGCCTCGTTCTAACACATAGGGTTAGAAAGAGACTTCCGCTTGTAAATTGTAACTTGTAGCTTTATAAAATAGGCCACAGGTAGTGGGGAAAAAATGATAAACTCGATTCAGCGTAACGCGTAACCATAGATTAGTATATAAGTATATGTTATAACACCGCAGAGCCCCGGCTATCCCTGTTCTTCATACTACGTATGTGCTCGGATAATCTAGTGGAAACTTACGACTTACTACTTAAATACGTGAGTGACCCGTTTTTAATATATTTAACAAGTTTTTATAGTTTGGCAGTGTTTGACCCATGCACGGAAGGGAAGAATGAATGAGCGCGCCGAATGAATGACTTCTTTGTTTTGTGGGCCCTTCAAACATAGAAATAATCATACTGTCTTTGTCTTACGCTAGTACCATCACTCAAAAGAAAGAGGTGAGTATAATTTTCTTGGTTCTTACTGACTGACAAGTTGAGTTTTATCACGCAGATTACAGCAAGATTACAGTTTGAAAATTCCGCGAAAATACTCTTTTAGCAGAAAGTATAGCTATTATTATGGCAACACTAAAAAAATAAAATAAATGGTAGTTCATGGTTTTTGTGTCAGTCCACTCCAAATGTGACTGTGACCACAGGCCGCCGAAAGTGTGTCAGTCAATGTTAACATTATTTCTCAATATTTAATTATTTCCTAGTGAAACGGTGAATTTGGCGGCCTGTACGTTCGTCCGGGAAACTATAAGTTATAAACTACACATTTTTACTGGTGAGTAGTGTTTAAATGTTGCATGGGAATTTTTCCTGGTATAAAAGTGAAATTTCGATTTCACGTAACCCGTAAAGAAATAATTTGAATAAGAAAGAGGTTTCCTTGGTTCTTTGTTGGGTTTAGTTTCTTAGTATGCACATGTTGAATGTATTTAGGCCTCAATTATTCTTTTATTACCAGGTCATGGCTGTTTTAATCTTGCGTGTTAAACCAAACTTAGTCATTTAAAGTTATTGAGATATCCGGCGTAGAGATGTAAAACAGTAATTTTCATAATTATCTGATAGTCTCCATAACCGTAATTATTCAGGTGCTTTAAAATAAAGATCAGGCAGGGATCATATGAATAAATTCACTTGAAACGAAACTTATATTAGAGGCCTCCTCCAGGTCTTTCCATTGGGGTAGGTCTGTGCCTGCTCGGTCACTACAGCAGAGAGCGCTTCGCTCTCGGTCAATCGGTCAAACGAACTAGTTCGGTCTTTTAGTTCCTTTAGTTCAGTTCGGTCTTTGAGAGCTGGGAATGTATGAATCGATTTTACCTTAGTTTTTTTTTCTAAAGTTTTGGCAACTGAATTACGATTCAATTGTACGATACTATATGACGGTTAAACATCAAAAAGCTAGACACAATAAAATAAAATAAATAATATAGAAAAAATATTTGATTTTTTTTCATACTTTTCAGTAGGGCATGCAGGTACCGGTCCCGGTACCAAGAATTTCATTTCCCGGTTCTGGGCATGGCCGGAACCGGGATTCCCGGTTCTTCCCGGTTCTCAAGGCATCTTTTGATTACTTTTAAGAAATTGTTTCTGTTAGCGTACAATCTTTATGAATGACTTATTTTCATATAAATAATTGCATAAGAATTAATAAATGACTTATTTTATTATAAACAAACACTTAATTGGCGTTCCAACCTATTTTACGAAATTAACCGGCACACATTGGCTCCGCCTGGGCCGAGCCACACGGCCGTAGCGTAGTCGATGCACTCAGCACTCTATGACGGCACGGCCTGCCTTCACGAATGCCTACTTTACTAGGTTAATTTATCGGGTTATTTGGGTCCCGTTTCATAGCACCATTATTAAATGTTATATAATGTCCCGAGCTAAAGTAGTAATACATTACTACTATTGAAATGGGAATAAATAGTCATATGATGAGAATCGGGAAGTACCGGTACCGGGTCTTCAGTACCGGTTCTTTTGATACCATAAAATTCCCGGGAATTCCCGGGAATATGAGAACCGGGAATTCCCGGGAGCATGCCCTACTTTTCAGGTTTAGAACTGTTTGTCATTTTTAACCATTTCGTTCAGTCTATTTTCTGTTTCCCTCATGTCAAGCGCTCATCAATATCAATCCCACTGAACTAAAGGACCTAAAGACTTAGTTCCTTTTGGTCCTTGACGGGATTTCATTCTTAACAGTTCTTAAGGCTCCTCTTCACGTTGGGCCAACACCAACGCCAAAGAGGGACGCATTTATGCGTTAGAGGGAGCAAGTGATATTGCTATCTCATTCTACCGCAGGGCTGCGTTCCTCGTTGGCGTTGGCCCAACGTGAAGAGGAGCCTTTAGTTCATGACCGACACAAGCCTACATTGGGGTCTGTCGTGGGCCACTCTTCTCCAGTCCGGGCCCACTGTGAGTTTGAGTTCATCCTCCCATCTTGTTCGAGGTCTCCTCTGACTCCGTGTCCAACCTCTTGGGTACCAATACGTTACGATTTTGCACAATTTTACCTACTTGTCTCTCAACATGTGGCCAGTCCATCTCTAAATCTGCTGATCTATTTTATTTAATGAGTATGTTGGTCACTTTTGTTTTTTTGTCTCAGGTCTTTATTTCTCATTTTGTCTAGTCTGCGTGTTCTCATCATACTTCGTTCTATAGACCTCTTCTTCCTCAGCGAGTATGCGCCCACTGTTGGGCATACGCCTCTCCAAATCTCCTCCAAGCAGCCCTATTTGCTGCTTCTCTCTTCCAGAGTGGGCCTGCAATCTTTTCAATGTCATCCTCCCATCTTGTTGGAGGTCTGTGATCCTCTGGTCTCTTTGAACGAGGCCTCCACGCTAGGACACGCTTGCTCCATCTCATATCATCTCTGCGACATATGTGCCCAGGCCCATTTAAGAGTAGCAATCCGTCGGCCGATGTCTACTACTTTGGTCCGTCGCCGGATCTCCTCGTTTCTAATTCTATCGCAGAGAGATATGCCGAGCATACTGCGTTCTATAGACCTCTGGCAGGACTTAAGCCTGTCTCGGTGCTCTTTGTTGAGTGTCCATGTCTCACATCCGTAAGTAATGCAGGGTAAGATAAATAAATATTATAGGACAATTTTACACGGATCAATCTAGACCCACGGTAAGCTCAATACTTGTGTTGTGTGGGTGTGTGTTGTGTTGTGGGTACTAGACAAGGATATATATAATTTTTTTTTTTCAACTTAAATCTTAATCAGATGGTTTGTTTCTTTTTTTTTTAGTTGCTATTTAGGGTGGTGTTCCACTGAGCACCATCATCAGTTTACGTGGGGGCTTATTGTCTCCGGTCTAGCCCTAGGATATGCCATCTTTTTAGCCTCGGTATGTAGTCTTGTTCGTTTAACAGGTTTCTGGCTAATTTGTTGCAGTGGATTTGAAGTCTTTCCTTGTACTTTTATATAATTATATGTAAATACTTATATACATAGAAAACATCCATAACTCAGGAACAAATATTTGTGATAAACACACAAATAAATGCCCTTACCAGGATTTGAACCCGGGACCTGCTTCGTAGGCAGGGTCACTACCGAGTAGGCTAGGAGGCCGTCTAAGATACATGTGTTAAATACTTTTCTTAGTGGTGGTGCTGCTGAATTGTATTGCTGAGATTAGTGGACTTCGTCACTTCCTTAATATAATATTTTTTCCATCCATTTGCTATTCTTGTATTTATTTCTTTGCTAGTGAGGTCTACCGGAGATATCAGGTGGCCAAGGTATGTGTACTCTTATATTCTAGTAACGTCGTATTTATGTTTATTTCTGTTTTTATTGAATTGTTAAACGTCTGTGTTCATTGTTAAACGAACTTTTTTGCTTTCCTTGCATAGTGACTCGATCATACTTTGCAGTTTCTTTGGATCTTCTTTAAATAATACAATATCATCTGCAAATCTAAGCTGGTTTAGTTTCTTACTATGTGACCCCCGAGTAGTTTGCGGAAAATGTTTTCAAGGACTGCAGAAAATAACTTGGGGGACATTGGGTCTCCCTGTCTCACAATTCTTTTTACTCTGAACTCTGGGTCAATTTTTTCCAGTTGAGCTCTTGCTTTGCTATTTTTGTCATCTAAGGTTTATTTTTTTATATTTCTATGAAATAATAAGTTGTGTGAGGACTGAGGAGTATGGTAAAACTTGTTATTAATGATATTATAGATAAGCAAAAAATTTTATTATAAAATATCGAACAGCTCGCTAGGATCCATACTAATATTCTCTCTCTCTCTCTCTTTAGCCTTTTTCTACCCTTCGGGTGTAGGCCTCCTGCTTTTACGCCGTTTGTCAGGGTCTTGTGCAACCTGGAGCCACTTCTTCCCCGCAGTCCTTTTGATGTCGTCGTCCCATCGCATCTTGGGTCTACTTTGAGGACGCTCTTCCCCCCATGGTCGCCACTCGAGTAGTCGTTTACTCCACGAGTCGGTCTTTCGTGCTATATGACCCGCCCATCCCCACTTTAAATTTGCTACGTGTTTTACAACATCCGTGACCTTGGTCTGCTTTCTCAGCCACTCATTTGTTTTACGGTCTATACTAATATATATATATGTATATATATGTATTATAAATGCGAAAGTCTGTCTGTCTGTTACCTCTTCACGCTTAAACCGCTGAACCAATTTGGACTAAATTTGGTATGGAGATAGTCTGGGCCCCGAGAAAGGATATCTATAAGGTAGTTTTGGTTCATAATCATCACCAATCCAAGCAACGGAAAATTTCCAATTTTCTCGAGAACATTATCTTATTATTCTCATACAAATTTTAAGACAATAACAAATTTATTCTTCATTGTTTTCTTTTCTAGTTACATTTAAGACGAAACAGGAGCTGAGTTTTAAATATTTTAGGTAAATATACCCGTCTCGCTAACGTTAAAAACGCTAAAATCCTGCGTATAAATCTCAAAAATCGAGGTTTCGTACTCCTCTGTTTCCTCCTCCAAAACTTAACCAATCGTAACCAAATTTGGAAATCTAAATGATTATGAAATTATCTGTGTCGGACAGTTTTGCTTTTTTGGCTAATTGATATCAGTTTTGAATGCCACGCCTGTCGCCTCTCATTGCGGCATAGTCAATTAGGCCATTTTGGCCATTTTTGAAGGGCTCTATTAGCGCCTTAAAAAACAAAAATATCAAGAAAAGCAAAACGGTCCGACACAGATATTGACAATATTAATCTGTGTTGAAAAAATCATTGCTCTAGCTTCAAAAACCACGGAGGAAAACGAGGAGTACGTTTGTATGGAGAAATGACCACTCCTGTTGGCTCTTAATACAAATTTATTCCTGTAATTCACCAAAAATTCATGAATAGGTAGAAGAAGTTAACTTTCAAGTGAATTTATTCATATGACCCCTATGAAATTGAAATTGCATGATGCAATTGCAAAAAGTACCTTAGGGGTCATCCATTAATTACGTCACACGAATTTCTAGGTTTTTTTTGACCCCTCCCACCCTCCTTGTCACACTTGGTCACATTTGGCAAACCCCCCCCCCCCTGTGACGTCACATTTATTCTACTAAATCGCCAAATCGAATTAAGTAAGTACTTACCTAAGTATTATTAATATTTTATCAAAATATTTTTGACGATATAAATATTAGTCATTTTATACCCCAAAACTGCTTATGAAAGAAAATTAAACGAATAAAAATTATTTATCGTTTTAAAAACTTGTTATTTAAATGTACAGAGAATAAAATAATTTAAATAAATTTTCAGTTATAGTATGAATTATCTCAGATGATTTTTTCGAGTTCGGGTGCTAATCCGTTAAACAAAAGCCTTTGTTTCTTTTAAGAGCGGTCTACAGCTCGTGCCAAAGCAACCATGTCGTTTAAAAAGCAACTATCGTGATAGTATTAAGGTTCAAATTTATATGACAGCTTGTTCAGAGAACAATTAGGGTAGTCTTGTTTTTGGAGATAACAAAAACGTGTTATCTCCGAATGGGCTGATTCAAGAATTTGAACCATATAATTAATTAGAATGGTAAATTTGCTTTTTAAATGGGTTTGTTCCCGTTACTTACGTCGGGGCTATTAGCAGTAAACATTGTAACCACTGCATAAAGGAAACAATATCTTTTGTTTAACAAATTAGGGTCCGAGCCCGAAAAACTCAGCTGAGATTATTCATACTACATATACTGATGAAGTTAAAGTGACGTCACAAAGTTTGTGTCTCCCCCCCTCCCCCATGTCACAATATGTCACATTTTCTTGACCCCCTTCCTCCCCCTAAACGTGTGATGTAATTAATGGATGACCCCTTAGGGGCTGTCCATAAATTACGTCATCGATTTTTGACGGTTTTTGATCGATCGTTTGATACGTCGCATAGTGCCGCAATAATGTTTGTTAGTTTTTGCATGCATTTCATTTAGCATATATTTTTTTTCTTCTCATACAATGTATATATACCTAAGACACTTTAGAGGATACCCCAAAAGTTCACGTACTTACCTGGCAATTCTGTAGAGCGGTCACCACGACACAGGCCTAGCCTAGTGTGGGATCACTGAGCTAGTTATGTAATTTTATCTTCTTTCTTTTAATAAACTAATTTTTAAGGTTCCATACCCAAAGGGTAAAACGGGACCATATTACTAAGACTTCGCTGTCCGTCCATCCGTCCGTCTGTCCGTCCGTCCGTCCGTCCGTCCGTCCGTCCGTCTGTCACCAAGCTGTATCTCACGAACCGTGATAGCTAGACAGTTGAAATTTTCACAGATGATGTATTTCTGTTGCCGCTATAACAACAAATACTAAAAACATTATAAAATAAAGATTTAAGTGGGGCTCCCATACAACAAACGTGATTTTTGACCAAAGTTAAGCAACGTCGGGAGTGGTCAGTACTTGGATGGGTGACCGTTTTTTTTTGCTTTTTTTTTGTTTTTTTTTTGCATTATGGTACGGAACCCTTCGTGCGCGAGTCCGACTCGCACTTGCCCGGTTTTTTTTAAATGTCGGAGCGGCGTTAATAATAGCGTAAGCGCCAATCGCCATAAGGTACCTTTACCCGTGGGACGTCACTATGTTTACCATAGCTACTTTGTTACGTATGCCATTTTGACAAACATCTCACGTACACACAGCCTACGAGACGTGAATACAATTTATGGTCAGAATACATACCTTACAAACTAACATAGGTTCCTGTTACATACCTATAATCAGGGTTGGGCAGTATTTCAATTACATGTATTTGAAATACGTATTTGAAATACATTGTAGTATTTTGTATTTGTATTTCAAATACTACCTGGAAAAGTATTTTGTATTTGGTATTTCAAATACTGCACTCACATGTATTTTGTATTTTGTATTTCAAATACTTCAAGCTTCAAAATACATTTCTACAAAATACATTTTATTAAATTCTATGATCCTAAAATGGAACGTTTTTTTTTTAATATAATGTACAACTTGTACGAGGGCAAATATGTACCATGCGCGAGTTATTCTGCGCGGAACTTTTCGTCAACAGCCAGGGGATAGAGTCATTACAGTAGTTTCCGTCCATGCTCTAGTTTTCGACCACTTGACAGATAGGCAAATAATATATTTCATTTTTAATTTACTATTTGCAGCAATGTAGGTTTATATTCAAATTTCGTCAAGTGGATGAAAACTAGAGCTGGACGAAAACAAGCGCAATGACCATACGTTTTTAGGAAAGGATATTCGTTAAACAAACTAAACGATTAGACAAAAAGAATTAAAAGTATTTTGTATTTTGTATTTGAAATACATTATTTTAAACACTGTAATTTGTATTTTGTATTTCAAATACCAGTCACCAAAGTAGTTTGTATTTGGTATTTCAAATACTTTTAAAAATGTATTTTGTAATTTGTATTTGAAATACGTGGAAGCCAGTATTTTGCCCAACCCTGCCTATAATAATAAATGTAATCATTTCTGCAACACAGTTTTCTGTCGCATGGTGTGTTCCGGTGTACGATTCGGCAGATTCCCACGGAACTGCCGAAATACATTGATGTATATCTCGGGACGGGCCTTAAGCCGACCACTGACTAACAGTCCGCCGGTCGATATCGGCCGGTCAGTTGTTCGGAACTGTCAAATTATTGTTCTAACTGACAGGCCGATATCGTCCGGCGACCTGTTAGTCAGTGGTCGGCTTTACGGGCACTAAAAATGGTACTAGTTCAGTGGTGTCACTCTTAGAGCCATTTAAAAATGGTACTAGTTCAGCGGTGTCACTTACGAATTTTGAGCCAATCGTGCAGCCTAACGCAACTATAGTTGCGACCAATCGCGCGCGTGATGCGAACTCATCAACCAATCGCGTTGTAGCGGTGTCGCACCGCTGTATTGGCCCCATTCATGCCCCTTCTTATGCCCGTAGGGAGGCGTGTGTCACTCCGCGATTTAATCGCTTTGCTACAGGTAGCTAAAAGTGCATCCGTTCGGCCCCAATTTTGGGTTTTGCCATAAGCCGCGCGTGGCGCTGTCGCCACCTAGCGTCCATATCTGTGCTGATCGTAACAGACGCGTTTTGTTAGAGAGCGAGTCTTCTGTACTTAGTACTATTATTTATTCTGTGCCGTAGGCCTTAAGGCCAGTCCTGAGATATACTCGTACGTCAATGCCGAAATATTACACCTTTCGGTCACAAGTCCGCGCTCGCCATGGTTTCCATAATATTCTAAAAGTTATTCGCAAAGTTAACTTTTCTGAATATTGGATAGCGAAATTTAAGTGGATACAAGCGCTAATATTATTTTTATGTCGTGATATAACATTTGATTGTTATGTAAATTAATATTATTATGCGCAAACGCATACAACTTGACGACATATTGATGACGCACTCGACCTTATTACTTAGTTACTTATTATATTACACCTTTAACAATATTTGTTCAGGTTTAATACCAATTTCTATTAGATATACTTACAGCTTGGCAAAAAAAGTAGAAATTAAAAAGTGGCAACACTGTAGTGTCGTCCCTTTCAAACCAATTTATATAAGAAAAAGGGACGACACCACAGTGTTGCCGCTTTTATATAAGAAAAAGGGACGACACCACATTGTTGCCGCTTTTATATAAGAAAAAGGGACGACACCACAGTGTTGCCGCTTTTATATAAGAAAAAGGGACGACACCACAGTGTTGCCGCTTTTATATAAGAAAAAGGGACGACACCACAGTGTTGCCGCTTTTTAATTTCTATTTTTTGCCAAGCTGCAGGTACATAAGCTCTACTGCTGACCTGACCTGCTAGCATGAGTTCCGTTCTCGCGCGACTCCATACATCTAGCCCGAAATCAAGCACAGAATATATTATAGTGCTCATTATCATCATATCAGCCTTTTATTGCCCGCTAATATGTCGTCCAAAACCAATAAGAACCGTACAGAAAGAACACTTCCTACAAAACCGAAGTTTGACAGCGATTCAGGGACGAATCATGCTGTTCCTATCTAATGTATGGCACTATCCCTGTCAGCTATTTAGGGTTGTCAAAATTCAAGTAATTTTATCTGTGGTCAACTGGTCGTACACGCAAAGGGACGTCAAGCTGTGCCAACCCCAATAATTGCTCGGAGCAATGCTGTGCTATAACCGCGAAAATCGAAATTCGCAAATTGCGGGCATTATTCTCTGTCACTCTAATTACGCCTTCATTGGAGTAAAAGAGAATGATCCCCGCAATTTGCGAATTTCTGTTATCGCGGTAGCCCCTCTGAGCCGAAAACGCCGGAACGCTTTCCTACCCCTGCCCATAGCCGCCAGTTCGTCGCCACTGTCATGCACATATCCAATATTTGTTTGTAAACAGATTGGTCGAGGAAGTGTGCCAACGATCAAGGCCACTAGAGAAAGCGAAGGAAATTAACCGCTACGTAATAATCAGGGCAAAAAGAGCCTATAACCATTGAACGTACTTTTTAAAATTAGACTCTAAGATGTACTTTTTAAGGTATATTTTTGAATACGCTTTTGTATAGCCGGTTGGTGTTGAAGATACACTAAGTCATCTTCCTCGCGTTGTCCCGGCATTTTGCCACGGCTCATGGGAGCCTGGGGTCCGCTTGGCAACTAATCCCAGGAATTGGAGTCGGCAATAGTTTTTACGAAAGTGACTGATATTTGACCTTTCAACCCAGAGGGGAAATTAGGCCTATTGGGATAATAGCGGGACCTTATTACTAAGACTACACTGTCCGTTTGTCTGTCTGTCACCAGGCAATGAGATACATCTCTAGAACCGTGAGAGCAAGACACTTGAAATTTTCACAGATGATGTATTTCTATTGCCGCTGTAACAACAAATACTAAAAAGTACGGAACCCTCGGTGGGCGAGTCGGACTCGCACTTGGTTTTTTAGTTTTTACATTACGTATACATTTGACGTGCCCCTCCCCCGTAAAAACCGGTAGACTATTTTCAGTGGCGGATTTGCCCTAAGGCACAGTAGGCAGTGTTGCCAACTTGGCATAATTGATGCCAGATCTGGCATATTTTCACTTGCTTTGGCACCAAAATTTTCCATTTAGCATTTGGCATATTTTTTAGCATAATTTAGTCTAAGCCAAGTTTGCACCAACTTGGCAGCAACAATATGCGCCATCGTCTTATGTGGTTCATATTTTCATATGAATTTTTACTTTTGTGGACGGATGGACGTCGACGGACTATATAAAGTTGGTCAAGCAGATCTTGTCAGTAGAAAAAGGCGGCAAATTCGAAAAATGTATGTGTTTTAAGTATCTAATTTCAAGTTGACATTTTAGCATATTTCAAAAATCTTTGGCATAATCTAGACATTAGACCAGCATTTTTTCAAAATCCGAGTTGGCAACACTGACAGTAGGCCCGGGCCTAGGGCTGCAAGATATTTAGGGGCGGCAAATTGTGACAAAAATTCGCTGATGGTAACAAGAAATAACTCAAAATGTAGTCAATATTATGGGTGCCTTGAAAGGGGCGGCTACAGGGCCTGGGGCCTAGGGCGGCAAAGACTGGAAATCCGTCGCTGACTATTTTGCACCGAAAATTACAGACATGGCGTCTATGTTTGGTTATATCCTCTAAGTGTATAGTAGGTACATAATTGCGTCACATAATTAGCATATAGTTAGTGTTGATATGCGGAGAATACCAAAGATTTTCCTTTGTTACATTCTACTACACTGTTAACTGTACATCGGTGGACCTTATGCCTTTTGTAATAAGGTCCACGTTTCGAGTGTTGCTGTTACGTAGGAAAAACAGTACAGTACGTGAGATCTTAGAAGAACCTTCGTAATTTAGAAAAAGACTTCGGTTATCGGCGGTAACGTACGAAGGTGATACTGCTGTTCTGCTTTCTTAATAGCTGATAAAACTTTTTGAAGTTATCGTAAAAAGTTAAGTGGACAATTAGCATCAACATAAAATAAACCCTAATCTAAAGGCACTTAAATTAAATTTCGCTAGATAACTATATTGCGATTAGACTTATTGTCATAATTTAAATAAACTGGAATCAGAATTTGAATTTCGACCGGAGGTAAATTTGAAAACAGAATGTCATCTCACCATGTATCGCTTCTGGAAGAAATTATATAGAGCTGAGAATACCTATCGCATATTGGATTTTCTTCGATCATACAATCAGACGTGGCACGCACACGCATTAAAAGACGTGCTTGGAGTGTCGATGGACGAATGAGTAGAGGGCGTGCACCCAGAAGATGGACAGATGTGGTCCAAGACGTTATACCAGGACTTCACTCCAGGCAACTATACAAATGGCTGAAGATCGAACGGCCTGGAAAGCAGTGACAGAAAGAATAGCCCAATAAAGTCACGTCCCTCAGTCATGAGGTCACGACCAAGAAGAAGGAGAAGTAGATTTGAATTTATAATATAAAAGTAAAACTTCAAGATTAGAAAATTGCGTTAATATTACCATTTTTAATGCTAGGGTGTGAGCCTATCATCATCACTATCGGAGTCATGTGTATCAATTATAAATTGGTCACTGTAGTTATCAATTCTATTTTCGTATTTACGGAAATTTTCTTCACATTTAACTGCGTGCTGACAAACTTTTCGCCAGTCTTCCGGACCGATCATATTAATCTTTTCTTGGAGAAGATTCCTGATGCTTGTCATGTTCATATCAACATTA
This sequence comes from Cydia fagiglandana, assembly GCF_963556715.1. Classification (NCBI taxonomy): domain Eukaryota; kingdom Metazoa; phylum Arthropoda; class Insecta; order Lepidoptera; family Tortricidae; genus Cydia; species Cydia fagiglandana. The sequence goes on from NC_085956.1 coordinate 2,156,088, forward strand.
CGCTGGGCTACATATTGTTTTATTTGAGCCCATATATTTTCGATAGGGTTAAAATCTGGGTGATACGGAGGTAACCGCAGAACAGAATGACCATGTTCAGCCATTATTTTATCTATTGAATATTGAATATGTTCTGGTTTGTGTTTTGAGATAATTTCGTAAATATCGGGTTTGTTTAGTCGGGTGTTTACTGGAATGTTGCGAGTTTTCAACCAATCTATCATATCTTGTTTCCGGGTATTAGAATTTGGCATCTTTTCGGTATGTTTGTAGTGATATGGGGCATTATCAACTACTAGCACGGAGTTTTGCGGCAAATTTGGAATGAGCTGATTTTTAAGCCATTTCTCGTAGTTTTCGCTGTTCATCTCCTTATGATAATCTCCCGTTGTGTCCGTAGATTTGTACATAAGCAACGCACCGGGTATAAAACCATTTTCACTGCCGGCATGAGCTATAATAAGACGTTGCCCTTTGGAAATTGGTTTTTTAATCCCTGCGTTGCTCGAGTCTGACCAGCCTTTGCCATTAACGTGCGAGGTGTGTATTTACGATTCATCCATATACACTATTTCTTTTCCTTCTTCTCTACATTTTTTTATTTTAGATAAAAATTGTGTCCTTTTAAGTCGCACATCATGTTTTTCCATTAAAGTTTTTCGGTTATCTTTGGTTTTGCAATACCGAAATCCCAATTTTCGTAAAATTTTTCGTAGCGTGAACGTAGAACCCTTGAAATTTATCGCTTCTATTAATTTCAATCGCAAATTTTTCAAATTAGGGAGTTCTTTGAATCTATAATGAAAGTCATATACCATTCTCCTGATTACGTCGTAATCAAAACTATCTAAATTTAATAAATAATCTTTTTTCGGTCTCTTTCTCTGTGGCGTTTGAAAAGGCATAGATGGAGATTTTTGGTTGGCTTCGTTTAAAATTCTTTTTAAAGTACTTTTGGAAATGCCTGTTGCTTCTATCACCCGGTCTTGTAGTTTATTAAAATATTTACAATTATCGCTCTTCTTAAAAGTTGCCGCTTCCTTCGCAAAATATTTATATACATTATATACAATTTCCCGCGATTGACTATTTACAGATATACCCTTTTTGAAACGTGTCTCCATTAAAATCAATTTTTTTAAATATCTAATTAAATATTAACGAATATATTAATGGTGGTATTAACTGCTCTATATAGTTCAAGACGCGAAAAACGACTGCACTCTTTGGGTGTTGGACTGCCACTAATTCGTCAACCAAAGTAATTGAAACTGTCATTTTCTATTACACGATTACATCCGATTATAGCCGAGACCCGAAGGTTCTTCTAAGATCTCACGGACTGTATAATTCTTTCCATTTTATTTTGTCAATAAAAGTTTGATTGATTGATTCCTTTCCTACTAGTCCTTAATGTACTGGTCTGGTCTAAGCCAGTAAGGGTCCCAGTAAGGGCATTTATTTGTGTAATTATAATTTACCTGCCGCGTCGAATATTATCCTCTAGCCGCCCAGAGACCTATAAAAAGGTCTCCTGTTCCATTCTAATTTGAACTTTGTGTTGACAAAATAAAATTTTGTTTTGCTTGGCAAGGTTTGACGTATGGGCGGCTAGAGGTTATTTTACGAGCCCCGATGCAAGTTAGTTCATCTAGTCTAGTTCCACACAACAATTTTGTTTATTCTAATAAATTTTTCACCGCCTACAATATTTTCTGCTTGGCCTTAAGGTTGACTGGTAGAGAATGCCTCATGGCATTAAGTTCGCCTTTTGTACATTAAGTTATTCTTTTGTGCAATAAAGTTTTAAATAAATAAATAAATAAATACACGTGAACATATAATGACATTGTCTTCTAAAACAAACGTCACCCTATGCATTGCGCTATTATTACTATAGATTATAGATAGAGTTGTACAGTAGATTAGGGCCTTGAAGTATAGGTATAATGTTATAGACCGACCGTTTAAGAGCCCTTCAATGTCCACACTAGCGCCACAGCTAAATAATAGTGATTATTTAAATTTAACATAACAAAAGATATTGAAAAAAGGGGGCCGCTACGGACTGTATTGTGTATTTAAGTACCTTTTGAACAGAGGCGTAGCTAGAGGATATGGCGCCAGGGGCAGGCACCAAATTTGCGCCCCCCCCCCCCCCACACACACAAACGAAATGAACTACAAAAGGGTTACTTTTTTTTTAACTAAAATTTACTTTTAATTTAGACAATACAGTGTATATGTGTTATTTTAATACATCGACAGGCGTGGCTCACTCCGCGATGTCGTCGCTTTGCTACAGGCAGTTAAAAGTCCATCCGTTCGACCCCAATTTTGGGGTTTGCCATAAGCCGCGCGTGGCGCTGTCGCCACCTAGCGGCCATATCTGCGCTGATCGTGACAGACGCGTTTTGTTAGAGAGTGAGTCTTCTGTACCTAGTACTATTATTTATTCTGTGACATCGGTGGGTAACATATTTACGACCCACCTGATGGTAAGTGGTCACCGCATCAAATGGACGTCTACACTCCAAAAGAGTTACAAGCGCGTTGCCGACCATTTTAAAACTTATGCACTTTTTTGGAGATCTCCATACTGTAGCCTCTCGAGAAAAAGGAACTTAATCAATTTATTGTGGAATGAGCTCCCTTTTTTCGACAAATTTCCTCCCGACCACTGTGGAAGGAATTCCTCTTAAACCGCACAGTACGCGACCATTTAGGTTCTAGGGTGTGAGGATTTAAACACTCTGCCTATCCTAATACGGCGAGCGGTGCAGTGATGGCAAGCTGTCACCGTTGGCAACTAGGCAGCATGTCAAACAATTCTTCAGACAACAGCTCATTGTACTTACCTACGAGCGGTAGAGATCATCCTGTATACAGGGTGGCTAAAAAATAACTGTATTCCCGTTGCCAGGGAGGTTCTGGGATTATAATGAGCAACTTTTACTATGGGACCAACCCCTCAGTCGCGAAAAAAAATTTGGCTGGTTCATACATTTTGGTTGGTCCATTTTCTATGGGAGGGTAAACTTTTTTTTTTGAGATTTCGGGGTTGGTCCCGTAGTAAAAGTTGCTCAGTATAATCCCAAAACCTCCCTGGCAACGGGAATGTAGTTATTTTTAACCAGCCTATATAGGAATCCCCGTACCTACTGTCGTCCGATAGACAACATGTCACAGATATGCAGCAGCAGCTATTGGAGTAGGTTCCGTCTACTACGGCTCATATATATGCGCCTGCCGGACAAAGGGCTAGGGATCCATTTGCATAGGTAGTCTCTTGGACTGTCCATAAAATGGTAACTTCCCGACAGGAGACCCCTGAGGGAAAAGACGCGCTAACACGGAACACAGCTCTGAACTCTCTGAAGCACTCGGCCCGCTCGCCTTATAAAATGAAAGCATAGCAACTCCTACCGAATATCCCTCTGCTTGATAGAAGTTTCTGGCATAGAGTATTCGCACTGAAGGATGGTGGGCGGTAGGGCGCTACCGTCGTCTTTTAAGGTCGAGTTCTAGGCAAAAAAGAGTACCTAAAAGATCGGCTTTCTCTTTGCTTTTCTGAGCTGTGGGCCAGATTACCAGGATGAGAGGTAGTCTTTTGCCCATTTTGGCGCCCCCCCCTTGGACGGCGCCCGGGGCACTTGCCCCCTCCAACCCCCCCCTAGTTACGCCTCTGCTTTTGAATACATCAGACTAGTTTTTATGTTTCTGGATTCGTCAATCTATGCGTCCAAAGTTAAAACGGCCGTTTTTGTTTTGAGTTCCTAGATCCCCTTTTTTCAATATCTTTCGTGAAATTTAAACAATCACGATTATTTAGCCGTGGCGCTAGTGTGCACGTTGAAGGGCTCTTAAATGAGTCCTCGCCTGCGCGGTACGGGGGCGACGGGGTGGGACGACTAAGGGCGGCGGGGAAGGTGCGAGCGCACACAGGCGAAAAATCAATAAAAGTCGGACAAAACCTAAACATTCAGGATTATTATAGAAATCGTATTAATGCAGGTTTGCCAACTAATAAAAACAAAATTACAATTATATTATGACATTTTATTAAATTTTGATCATAATATCTTCTTCTAAAAGCGAAGCTATAAGTATGTTTAACTCATGTAAGTGAATTGTAATATTCTTATGAGTAATAAATTTCTTTAAACCTAAGCTTCTTGGGAAGCGACTTTTTACCACCCAAGTTTCTTAGTCCTGTTATATAAGGATCGGAAGACACTAAAAGTCTCTTGAAAGTGTCTTCCATAGCCATTTGCCTAAAAAAAATGTCGCTTAGTCACATTTTTGATTAAACTAGTCATCGATTAAAATGAAAATTTTGTTAAAATGTCGCGTAAGGTCGCATAAAATAATGGTTGTATGTTAAAACCCAAGTTCTGTAGTTTCTAAAATTGATAATATCAAAACCGGATCTATCAGGAAGTTGTACTTTTCTCCTTGGTGAAGTTGAACAATGTGCAAAAAATACAAGACATTACACTTATTTTTTTTTTATAATAAACAAGCAAGCATAGCTATCAAAAGTAACTATTAGTAATTAGGTTATTACCTTCTGGAAGGGTATCCATCATTAAATCACAACTTTCTGAAAGCAAACGATAAATAAGTAAGCACATAAGTAACACTTCGCAGAGCACTAAAATATTCGCCTTTGAACAAGTCGAACTTTGGAATGAGAACGTGTCGCGTAGATGACTCTAACATGAAAATGATTATGCGAGTAGCGTGCACTGTTTATTGGACTACCCGCTAAGATTGGTTTTTGCCTGTTGGGGCTACTTAGAAGTTTTTTGGTTTTGTCCGACTTTTATTGATTTTTCGCCTGTGTGGAGCGGTAGGCGTACACCCGCCCGTACACTTCCCCGCCACCCTTAGTCGTCCCACCCCGTCGCCCCCGTACCGCGCAGGCGAGGACTCATTTAAACGGTCGGTCTATAACGTATAGTACATTATATACTTCAAAGCCCTAATCTACTGTACAACTTTGTATAGTGGGTCAATGATCACTCAGGGACGCCGTGTTCTCATAGATACAAGCAGCAAGACTCCTAACTGTATATTGGTGAACATCGCTGGACCTTATTACAATAGGCATAAGGTCCACCGATGTACGGTTAACAGTGAGCGATGGTACCAAACCGGTTGTGACTTGCCCAATGTGTGAGTTTGCTAAACATTTGTGGCCTATTTGCTGACTGACATAGTTCCATTCATGGCTACGCCAGAGAGTAGCGAATTATCTATTTATTTAAACTTTATTGCACAAAAGAATATCTTAATGTACAAAAGGCGAACTTAATGCCATGAGGCATTTTCTACCAGTCAACCTTAAGGCCAAGCAGAAAATATTGTAGGCGGTGCATTAGAAAAGCAAAAGAGAACTTATCTAGAAAGAAAATGAAAGATGATGATGATGATATAATATACATATACCTAATCATACATACATATACAATATATAGATATTGTACGACTTGTCAGACAGATACTTAATTCTTCTTTGAACTGCCAGCAAAGAAATCACGCACAGATTTTTTAAAAGCAATTATATGAGAGCGATAACCTTCATCACTTACAGCAGTATTTTTCAAACTGTGGGTCGCGACCCTCTGGAGGGGTCACGAAGCCTCTGCCAGCCTTAAAACAATACATAAGGGAAACATTTTGTTCGTACTAAGGGGGTCGCGTCATGAAAAAGTTTAATAAATCTGACAGATCTTTTTTATGACGCGAATCCTTACCGTAAGTCAAGTGTAAAAATATGGGTGCATATACAACTTACTTATAAATTTTAAATAAATACATTTATGTCCCATAGTTCTTAATTCCCTGACATAAGAGCTATGTGACATATTTTTGAGTATGATGAGCGGACATCGTACATTTTATAGCATTTTCGGTGCAGCGGAGTTATAACAATTTCAAACCTAATGATTAATTAGAGTTAATTACGTTAATATTAACCTCAATTTACCATTTCAGTGGAATTATCTACAGTGAGTAAATCTAATACGGGCGATAAATTAAATCGGACATAGTATGAATCATTAGTGTAATCATGAAGTAAAAGGTTTTTTTGAGTTGCAGTTCATTACGACCCCATAATTAATTTTTTTTAAATTTCTCAGCAGCAATGTACTGTAAACATGGTTGCGGTACCGAAATGTCAAATGTTAATTAGCAATACAACAATAGCATTTACAAACTTACCTATCTGGAGGAACATTCACAATACATGTTAGCATTACACTGCTTTTAATGTTTTGTAGTTATTTTGGTAGGTAAAAGTACTAGTAGGCGTGTTAAAAGATATTAAATCTTATTTATTTATCATGTTTATCAACAAGAAACTGACTTCATTTTAATCAGTCACGATGACAGCACTTGACGTGATGATTTCTAATCTGAGCAATAGACAAGCACCTTTGATAGCATACCCTTTTTGAAAATTCATCTAATATCAGTATCTCATAGAAAGTACTCTCTTTTCTAAGTGATTATTGTGTATTCATTTCGTATTTAATTTGCCTGTTTTTTTATACCAGGATGGCGGAAAATTAAGCATACGGCCCGCCTAATAGTTGTACAGTTATTACCAAAATTATTTCGAGAATTAACTAAACCGTCTAAACACCACACAACTTGGTTGGTACATTGTGTGAAAACGTGGCAAACTCTTTGGTGGAATTGCAAGTTTCTTATTTTATTTCAACTCTGATTTGACAATGTCAGTCGTTCGATTCAAAAGTAATCGTATGTTACAAAAATGCCTCGTTTAACAACTTTTACTGCTCCTAAATTAATGGACATGATTTTAATTTACGGTGAAACACTACAAAATGGTCATCGAACGCTAGCTGTGTACAGAGAGCGATTCCCTCATCGGGTTGTACCAAGAAACGCTCAAGTAATTGTAAACGCGATACAGCGAGCTCGCGAAGGATTGCCCGTAACTGGAAGGGTGGAGGGGGCAAAACTAAACTCAGGTTTCTCAGAATTTGTATTGTTGTAGGGTACATCGCCAATTATTAGCCAGTTTTCAATTACTGGCCACCTATACTAAAATGAATTCTGTGTATCAGTGTTGGGCAAAAAGTAATTGAATTACTAATTAACAATTGCAATTACAAAATGTAATTCCAACAAATAATTTCCATTACATGTGGAAAGTAATTAAAATTTTAATTACTAATTACAATTGCAAAATGTAATTAGTAATTAAATTATTAATTACATTTTGTAATTGAAATTTGTAATTTAATTACTTTTTTGAATTAAAATTACTTTTATAGAATGCAAGTTTTTGATCATCTTTATTTCCAAAATCAGATGAACATTTTGAATGGTTTTAAATTTGACTAAGCAACATTGTCAATGTTAACTTTGGTTGATTTGGTTGGACTGTAGCAAAGGGAGGGCTGGGAGTTAGAATTTTTTTCTGATTAAGTGGTGTCATTATGATACTATTTTTAAATGATTGTAATGTGTAGATCACGTCAAAATAAGCATCTTTTACTGGAAAAACTTTTCTCTAAAATAAAAAATGGCTGAGTTAGACGCCTCCAAAGATTGATGTTTTTAAAGGGAGCTGGGACTTAGAAAATTTTCATCGCGAGTGGTGTCATTATGACATATATTTTAAATGATTGTAACGTATAGAACACGTTAAAATAGGCTACTTTTACTTGAAAAACTTTTTTCTAAAATTGAAAATAGCGGACTGTATCAAAGGGGGGCCGTTTCTGGGACTTAGAATTTTTTTCGAGAAAATGAAAAAAACAGGGGTTTTAAAACAGTTCTTAATAAAATTTTAGAAAAAAGTTTTTCAAGTAAAAGTAGCTTATTTTGACGTGTTCTATAACAATCATTTAAATATATGTCATAATGACACCACTCGCGATGAAAATTTTCTAAGTCCCAGCTCCCTTTAAAAACATCAATCTTTGGAGGCGTCTAACTCAGCCATTTTTTATTTTAGAGAAAAGTTTTTTCAGTATTAGATGCTTATTTTGACGTGATCTACACATTACAATCATTTAAAAATAGTGTCATAATGACACCACTTTGTCAAAAAAAATTCTAAGTCACAGCCCCCCCTTTGCTACAGTCCAACCCGAAAGGCACCTTAGGTCGGCGCTTACGTCATTATTAGCGGCGCCCCAATACTAATGCGGTGCTACGCGACGTAAGCGCCAACCGCCATATTCAACGTGGTTTGTCACATAGTACCCTGTAAAGGTATGATTCCAGGGATAAAAAATATGTTATAACGTTATCCAGCGTATAATGGAATTTATGGAATTCATAAAAGTTTTTTACTCCAAGTAAATTTGTTCATATTTGCATATTATTAAAAAGGTAAATGAAAAGTAATTGAGTAATTTAATTACTAATTAATGTAATTACAATTGCAAATTACACAGAAAATTTAATTACATGTAATTAAATTTTATGTAATTCAATTACATTGTAATTCAATTACATGTAATTAAATTAGTAATTAAATTACACGAGTAATTAATTACGCCCAACACTGCTGTGTATAGGTGAATAGAACTCATTTTTGTAAGAGGCGGCCAGTTATTGAACGAGTGGGTTGTAGATAAATTTCAGTTACTGGCCATTTTCCTTATACTGAAAATGAGTTTTATTTATCTGTAAATAGAATTCATTTTTGGAATAGGTGGCCAGTAATTGAAAACTGGCTAATAATTGGATTTTCGTACCTTATATACTAAAATGAACTTTGTTCACCTATAAATAGAAATCAAATTAAGTGGCCAGTAATTGGGGGGTGGCTAGTAATTGGCGATGTACCCTAAATTGTGTTTTTTAGTTTTCTTTTTTAGTTGGTTTTCTTTAGGTAAGTATTTCAGCAACTTCAGTACATTTCAGTTGTAATTTCAATGGGTCGTTATTAAAATAAATGATTGCTTTTAATAAGATTTTTTCATGTAATTTGATTTTAAACTAGGTAGTAATTTCGTCAGATAAAAAACATCATACTTATTTATTATTTACCCACTCATGACCGTTAATGACATTACATACGCAATAGGAGTTTTTGAAAGTAACTGTCAACGAGCGTTTAACGTGAGTGTGTTTGCATTACATTGCGGGCTGAATTATTTTGTATGAACAAAATTATTGTTGCAACTTTAAGTAAATGTTATCTAATTACCTTTACTTTGTCCTATACTAACCACCGTTAAGAGATTCACCCGTATTAGATTTACTCACTGTATAGCTATAATAATGTTTAGAATATTTACGATATCTGAGCGTTTTCCAAAAAAAGTGTACATTTCATTCATGTCTTCAAAATATCGACTTCTTGGGCTCATTTTACTCAGAATCATTTGTACATACACGCCTCATACATGAAAAAATGTGTCCAAAAATTTTGTATGAATGTGACGATCTGGAAAGGAAATTTTTGGACACATTTTTTTTATGTATGAGGCGTGAACGTGAAACGTGAATGCACAAATGATTCTGAGTAAAATGAGCCCAAGAAGTCAATATTTAGAAAGACTTGAATGAAATGTACACTTTTTTGGAAAACGCTCATCTGTGATCTGATGATGAGTGCAGCTGCAGCCATATTTTTATTTTACTCTTGTCTGTACAAAATGTTTCGCTTTTCTATTTACTTGCTTTATGGCTGGTAGAGGTTGGTATGGTAGCCTAGCGGTAAGAGCGTGCGACTTTTAATCCGAAGGTCGCGGGTTCAAAGCCGGCTCGTCGACCAATACAATGCGTTTTTCGGAACTAATGGATCAAAAAATTTAAAATTCTCAAACATGATTGCCGCAATTCCGGGCACAGCCGCCTCGCTCGCACTTACGTTCAGTAAGAGCGAGAGAAAAACCTGAACCTAAACTGAACCTAGATAATATACGTGAAGTATGTTTAAGGGTGGTATTCTACCTGTCCGATTTCTTTGTCCAGTATTTCGTCTCACATTGTGCTTAATGAGAGAGTGAGACGCAATGACATTGGACCAGTATATTGGACAGATGGAATACCACAATAACGCGGAAATACTTTCACGTGTGACCTTGTTGGACCGGTTGCTTCTCAATTTAGCCGGTTTTCATGTAAAGTCACTTTTCCTTTTAAGAGGCTGTTAATAGGTACCTAAAACGCCGCACTGTGTATATACTTGGTCAAGCAGATCTTGTCAGTAGAAAAAGGCGGCAAATTTAAAAAATGTAGGCGCGAAGGTATATCGTCCCATAAGAAATTTGAATTTCGCGCCTTTTTTACTGACAAGATTTGCTTGACCGTCTATACAGTATCGGAGTAAAGGGGTATCCAGACGGCACTGACGAAATCAGTCGATTTGTTCAGAAAAATAATTGGGCAGTCTCATCTAGCGTCCACACGTACACAAATTAAATCACCAATTTGCATTCTACTATCAAAATTGGCATTTTTGTGTCCGCACCTGCTGATGTGATCGGGGAATCAAATGGTATTTGCGTCCGCACGGCCCTGTTCGATCGGAGAATTTCATCAGATTGGCGAAAAATTGTCTCGTCTGGATACAGCTTAACACGTTCACTGCGGCTCAAAATATTGCTAACTTTCAACTAGTGCTGTAAGAGGTCTTTACGCCTTAACTGTACCATTTCACCGGTGCGGTTAGGGGCTTTAAGACCACTCAAGAAACAAGAATATTAAAATCCTTTTTTTCTCATGAAATTCACAGATTTGTGAATGATATTTATATAATGCTGTTGCTAAAGGACTGTTTTGTCTTGTTTTGGCTTCGCCCGAAGTTCTGATGTCAAAATATGGAATAATCACTAAAAATAATTAGGAGGCCTTTAGACCTCTTACAGCACTGAATTTGAGGTACATTTGTATGTACTTCTAGTGATGTTCCTAATAAAAATGCATTTTACCGATAAATCAAATAACTTTATTATATAATGTAAGTGAATCACATATGACTGTTATAGAACCATTTAAGACACAGAGGCTTGTTACAATCACGGCAGTAAGATTTAATTTCTACTAAACTGCAAAACGTAATTCAAGACCAAAAAAGTAATAAATGTTGCCACTTTTTTACTAGCGCGTCTTGTATTTATGTACAAATAAGTAAATAAAAGTACTTTTTTAAATAGTTGAAGTAAAATTACTAATGAATAAATTATCTTAGCGTGATTATTTATCAAAATCAATTTACAATTTTATAAACAAATTATTGCAATTGGCAACATTGTCTTACTTTTTTTGGTCTTGAATTACGTTTTGCAGTATAGAAGACGGCTCACTTAGTTACTACTGTGTTCGCTTTTGCAGTAACTTTTTGGTAAACTCGGCGATATTTTGGCACAGAGGTTGCGTCTTGCACTTCATTCTGATTCTGTGCTAATTGTAGAATCCTCCGACATCTCTTGTTTACACTCGCGACCAATGATTCATCACATTCGATACTTATTGTTAATATCACTCACTGACCAACAGCACTTCTTGGGTATTTAACCTAAACACTGAACACAATTGACGCTTACTACTTAGAATGTACGTATTTTGTCTCACGAGCAAATGCAATACATTACGTAGGTACATAATTGCTCATCGACTCGTGCACATCACTGGGTCATAGTTCGATTATCATAGACACAGACAGGTGCGGGAGGGGGCGGATAAGCCCGTACTACCTATATGAGGTCTTTAGACCCCCTATTCGCACTGGACGCACACTTTTCACTCTCAGTGCGATGAGAGGCCTTAAGACCTCCTGCGTATTTTAAAGTATCAGAAAATTTTACGTTATAATAGAAATCGAACCATATATTGGACTCTTTTCTACCTATACAATTCTATAAGCTACGAGGTCCGCACCAGAGCGAAACCACAATATTTTTGCCCGCACAGCCCGGGAGTACTAGCAGGGGGTCTTTAGACCTTCTATCGCAGTGAACGTGTTAAACAATGATAAAAGGCACGTATTTAACCTGTCAACTAATTAATCGCTTTTAGTAGTTTAAAAAAAATTAAATGGGTACTAAAATTTAGAGATGCAACGGATAGTTGTTTGTACCATCGGCCGAATATTCGGCCAGCGGAACTATACCTACATTTCGGTTTTTCAGGTGCGTATTCTGCAGGTTTGACCTATTTCCTAGTAAACGTTCGCGCGGACTCATTTCTAGGTTCGAAATGAGTGCGCGTGCCGGTCAGTGATTAAATTGTTTTTAAAGTAATAAACAAGTGCGATTATGACCGTGTCTGTTTCTTAAATCGAATTTGTTTACTCCGAAATCAAGCAATGTTACTATCCGGTATCCGGCCGGATAGTAGATCACTATCCGGTATCCGGCCGGATAGTAAAATGATGGCCGGATACCGGATAGTAACCGGATATCCGGTGCATCTCTACTAAAATTAATAGATTGGCAACAAAAGAGAGACTTAAAATATATCAGTATGAGACAGCATTTTAATGCCGTTACAGCTTTTGTTTATTTTTAGACAGGTACGGTCGCCATCAGATATATCGGAGCCGCCAAGGTATTCACAATATCTGAACACGCACTCTAACGCCTTGACAATAGAGGCGTGTTCAGATATTTGTGAGCACCTTGGCCGCTCCGATATATCTGATGGCGACTGTACCAAATATTCATTTGGCAACTGAATTATTATATTAGAGACTATTTACGAAGTACATTTTAAACAGAAAGCGGCTATATATTAATTTAAAAAAAATTTAGTTCTTTTAAAATATTTTGTTTGGTCACTACACGGTCAACCTAACACGCTCCTCCTCGCTTCGCTCGTCGTCGCACCTATCTTTTGACTCTTGCAGAACACCGTGATACTTAACTATTGAAATTAGTAATTAAAAATTTAAAGAACTAATGGTATAATAGCCATTAGGTGTTTCATGATTAGAAATTTCGACTATAAGTATAGGTACTATTGCGGTATGCGCTTTTTAGGGTTCCGTACCTGACATGGAACGCATCCTTAAGTGGCCCCCGCCGCCGCCGCCGGCTGGAGGTCTCCCCGCGCTTCCAGCCGTCACTGTCAAACACTGTCTTAAATAATGTGCTTGTTAATACATCCCAATAAAAAGATTATTAATACAGTTAGTATTATCATTTGATATTACATGGTGCCGAAACCCGAGAAAACCATCAAAATATGGCCGAAAACAAAACAGACGTCAATATAAAGCCGCCCAAACAATTAATCATAAACACCAGTGAAGATGTAGCAAAGGCGTGGAAGCTGTGGCTCCAACAATTCGAGTGGTATGCCATCGCTACAAACCTGGAAGGGAAAAAACCAACGGTGCAAGTGGCGGTATTCATGGCATGTATCGGACCTGACGCGGTGGTTATATACAATACGTTCAATCTTACAAGTGATGAGGAGTTACAATTACAAACGATTAAAGACAAATTTACAAATCACTTCACTCCAAAGATTAACGAATCATATGAAAGGTATATATTTAATACCATAGTACAAAAAGAGGGCCAACCATTTGACGAATTTCTCACAGAACTCAAAAGTAAAGTAAAAAACTGTGATTATGGTACCTTAGAGGACAGCCTCATTCGTGATAGAATTGTAGTAGGAGTAAGGAGCGACTCCCTTAGAGAGAAGTTGTTAGCTGAACAAGCCCTTACACTGCAAAAAACGATTGACCTCAGCCGCTCAGCGGAGCAAGTTAAAATGCAAGTAAAAACGATGAAGCAGGCTCCTACTGTAGATGCGGTTACCTGGAACAATAAAAACACAAATATTAAGAAAAAAGAAGACAACATCAATATGAATAATAAGAAAAAAGAAGATAAAAGTGAAGAGACATTTCATTGTGGTAGATGTGACACTATACATGCCCGGAGAAATTGTCCTGCTTTTAAGAAAATATGCCTGAGATGTAACCGAAGAAACCATCTCACCAAATGTTGTAAAATAAAAACGGTGGATTCACTTCTCCAGAATGATGAATATGATAGTGAAGACGGATTCATGGTGTCATCAATAGATACTGATGATGATGATGTTGGTAAAGAAGACTGGTATGAGCCATTAACCTTACCTAATGCAGTCACAGTGATGTTCAAACTTGATTCAGGCAGTCGGTGCAATGTTATTAGCCGAGAAATAATGTATAGAACAAAATCACACCTCAGTCCATCAACAACCAGATACCTGATATCCTTTTCAAAGCATAAGATGCAAGTCTTAGGTGAAGCCAAACTGATGACTATTAGTAAAGGACAGCAAAACCTGATTAAATACTATGTTGTTGATGAAAAAGTGACACCAGTTCTTGGCAGGAAAACATGTGAAAAGTTAAATTTAGTAAAGAGAATTGATGCTATTACAATAAATGATGACTTGTTTGAAGGAATTGGTTGCCTGAAACAGTACAAATATGATATTGATTTAGTAGACAATCCAAAGTTACCTATATGCCCGGCACGTAAAATTCCCCACACCATAAGACAAAAAGTAAAAGATGAGTTGGATAGCATGGTCGAACAGAAAATAATTAAACCTGTGACAAAGCCTACACCAGCTGTTTCACCTATGGTTGTGGTGAAGAAAAATGACAAAATAAGACTGTGCTTAGATCCCTCAGACATAAACAAAAATTTAAAAAGAAGACATTACCCACTTAATACTCTTGAAGAAATTGCTGCCAGAATTCATGGCTCGAAATGGTTCACACTGCTAGACTGTAGAAAAGGATTTTGGCAACTGCAAGTGACTCCCCGCACATCAGAGTATCTCACGTTTAGTACACCCTTTGGAAGATATTCTTGCTTAAGAATGCCCTTCGGCTTAGCATCAGCTCCAGAAGTCTTCCAGCAAGTTATGAGCTCACTCTTAGCGGACCTGGAAAATACAGAGGTGTCAATGGATGATGTACTTCTACATGCTGCCAGTAAAGACGAATTAGAGAAGACTACACAGAAAGTACTGGGAAAGTTTAAAAATGCAGGTCTTAAACTTAATAAAGAAAAGTGTGTATTCAGTACACAAGAAGTCAAATTTCTGGGCCACATAGTAACTAGCGAAGGCTTAAAGCCCGACCCGGAAAAAATAGAAACCATCACAAAAATCAAGAGACCAGAAAATATAAAAGAACTGCAACGGTTTCTAGGATTAATTACCTACTTGTCAAAATTCATAAAAAATATGGCAAACATTACCAGCCCCCTGAGACAATTATTACACAAAGATGTAGAATGGGTTTGGGATCAACCACAAGAAGAAGCGTTCACCAAATTAAAAGAGCTGTTAAAAAACCCACCTGTTCTGGGATTTTATGATCCTCGGGCACCAATTTTGCTGTCAGTTGATGCTAGTAGTTATGCCTGTGGTGGTGTAATGATCCAAAAAGAAAAGCCTATTGCTTACTGTGCTAAATCTTTCACTAAAACTGAACAGGGCTACAGTCAATTGGAAAAAGAGGCCAATGCAATCTTAGTGGCTTGTAAAAAATTTCATAACTATATCTGGGGCTGCAAGGACTTAACAATAGAATCTGATCATAAGCCTTTAGAAACAATTTTCAAAAAACCACTTACCAGTGCACCACCAAGACTGCAAAGAATGTTATACCAGATTTTGCCATATAATCCCAAAGTGACATATAAAAAAGGTTCAGAGATGTATGTAGCCGATACTTTGAGTCGAGATTGTGAGAAGCTAAACTGCGAAGATGTTAACTCAGAAAACTTGCAAATATGTGCTATTGTGCCATTTTCAAAAAACCGCAGAGAAGAAATCAAACAAGAAATTGAGAATAGCAGTGAGTTGAGAAACTTAAAACAAATTATACAAGATGGCTGGCCTGAAAAATGGGGCAATTACCAGATAACTTGAAAAAATACTGGCACTATAGAGAAACGCTCAGTGTATATAACGACCTCATTTTCAAAAACGACAGGGTACTAGTACCCACATCAATGGTATCACTAGTGATGAAACAATGCCACCTGGGTCACAAAGGTATTCAAGGCACAATACGGCTCGCCCGGGACAACGTATTTTGGCCAGGTATGACTACGGATTTAATCAATTACACGAAATCTTGTACAACATGTGCAAAAGTACAAAAAGATAATCCAATGGAGCCTATTGTTGTACAAACAGCATCAGAACGCCCTTGGAGTCTTGTGGCAACCGATTTATTTCATTTGAAAGGCAAAGACTATATAGTGATAGCAGATGGCTACTCAGGGTTCTTTGACCTTAAAGAACTGAAAAGAGTTACCAGCCTTGACATAATTGACAATCTGAAATCTTGGTTTGCGACATTTGGAATTCCAGATATACTATTGACTGATGGTGGTAAACAATATGACTGCCAAGAGTTTAGACAATTCAGAAAGGAATGGAACTTTGAACACAGAATATCAAGTCCACACTTTCCTCGCTCCAACGGATTAGCAGAACGCTATGTTCAAGAAGCTAAAAATTTAATGAAAAAATGTATGGAAGACAACACAGACTTACAATTAGCGTTACTGCATCACAGGAACACACCCCGACTAGATCTTGGGTCACCAGCACAAAGGATGTTTAATAGAAGGACTAAAACCTTACTTCCTACAAACAGTAAACTCTTTATACCAAAAATAATAAGAAATGTAACTAAACAATTGCAAAAAATTAAAGAAGAAGAAAAGAAATATGCAGACAGAGGAAAAAAGGTAAATAAAGAGTTTGTTAGTAATGAAAACGTGATGCTACGAAAAGGTCATCAAAACTGGGTTCCAGCAAAAATAGTGACAGAAGAAGGTCACCGAGCCTACAAAGTAGAGACTGATGATGGTGCAATTTATAAAAGAAACTCCTGGCACCTTAAACCAACAGCCAATTACACAGAGCTGGCCACAGAAGCTCCAGAGCTAGGAACAGAAGATCCAGACACTGCTGGACAGCCATCACCTACAGACCAGTCACCAGTCCCTGTAGTACAGCCTGTACAGCCGTCACCTATATCACCAGCCAAACCCACACTGACTGTGCAGAGTCCAGAACCACAGCGGCTGCTAACAGCTCCTCAACCTAGAAGTACCCGCAGTGGGCGGATAGTGATCCAGCCTGCTAGGTATCACTGAAAAGGAAAGATGACATGGAACGCATCCTTAAGTGGCCCCCGCCGCCGCCGCCGGCTGGAGGTCTCCCCGCGCTTCCAGCCGTCACTGTCAAACACTGTCTTAAATAATGTGCTTGTTAATACATCCCAATAAAAAGATTATTAATACAGTTAGTATTATCATTTGATATTACAGTACCCAAAGGGTAAAACGGGACCCTATTACTAAGACTTTGCTGTCCGTCCGTCCGTCCGTCTGACTGTCACCAGGCTGTATCTCACGAACCGTGATAGCTAGACAGTTGAAATTTTCACAGATAATGTATTTCTGTTGCCGCTATAAAAACAAATACTAAAAACAGAATAAAATAAAAATTTCAGTGGGGCTCCCATACAGCAAACGTGATTTTTGACCAAAGTTAAGCAACGTCGGGCGTGGTCAGTACTTGGATGGGTGACCGTTTTCTTTTTGCATTTTTTTCCGTTTTTTTTTGCTTTATGGTACGGAACCCTTCGTACGCGAGTCCGGCTCGCACTTGCCCGGTTTTTTAATAATATGATGCTTAATTTTGATATTAATGCACAGCCAAATTATATTATTATATGTCCAGTGAAAGTTCCTGTTTAATATTTTAGTTGTACGGTTAATAATTACCGAAATTAAATCATTGATTGTCTCCAAAATGTAGTCAATTAGAATATCGGTGTCTTTGAGAAAGTTACTTAACGCTCAGGGGGCCGATTTTTGAAATTCGACCACTCGATTTCGTGTATTTCGTTAAATGATATCTCCACTACTAGGCGTTTAAATTCTACTAATAGAATTGAAATCGAGTGGTCAATACCACTAGATTCCAAGTTTCGATCGCTCGTATTTCAAAAATTAGCATTTCGTCGTTTTCCACCGATTTTCGAGTGACGAAATCGAGTGAACGAAATTCAAAAATCGGCCCCCAGGAATGCACCCTTGATATAAACGGAGTTAAAAAACACGGTGTATGACGTAGGTACTAATTTATACATTTCAGCCATTATACACGTACCTATGTAAACATAGACTTCAAAACAACTATGTAGACTTTGTTGTTTCATATGAAGGTATTGTTAAAGGTTCGCCTTGAATTGGTAAATACGAGCGAAACTGCAAAATTCACTTTCTACTGTTTTGCAACTGAGCGTGCTTGTATTTCATAGGTTAGTTCAAGTTTTAGATAAAAGTCCTGCTCTTTTCAAGTTCGATATCTGGGAGACTGAGCTTTGCCCGGAAAACTTAAAAAAACTCAAATTTCCCAGATAGAACATAGATATAACTAAATCGTTTTGTCGCCCTCGAAAACCCCCGTATAGCAAATTTTATCAAAATATTAGAGTGTTTCCGAGATCCCCTAAATATATAAATAAGTATACATGAATTGCTCGTTTAAAGGTATAAGATATAATCCGTATTATACGCGATATAATCCGTCTAAATAGTTTTATTTCATGAAAAACTATCGCAATAACCGTAGACAATACCCTCCTGACCTTTTCTTTTGATAAAGGTGAAATTAACAGCCAAACCAAAATCAAATTAAATATCATATATTATCAGGTCAGGTCAGATACATACCTTACAAACGAACATACATACAATAATAAAAATCTTTAATACATTTTTTTTTCTATTAAGTAGAGATAGGGATTGAAACCTACTCTAAGGCGATTCCACCAGAGATGTTTTTAATTCACAAATGAAATCTTATTACGAAATTAAAGCTCATTTGTCATACTCATTTAATTTTCTTGTCGGTGAAACCACAAAGAAAATAGAACAGTATCTGTCTATGAGCGGTTGTGCATTTAACTGAAAAACTCTCGTGTGTCTTTCTCAGCACCTTCACTGTATTTCAATTTCAATAAGCCTTTATTTAACCTTTTGAACGCCACAGACGGCAATTGACGTCAAGGCAAAATCGTGACAACGACGCCAAAGGGCATTTCACGTCGATCGTTATTTGATGAAATCTACTGAAAAACACGCCACTTTTAGGTTGGCATTATTTATGCATAAAACTAAATTTTACCCCCGTGGCGTCAGTGGCGCGGCAAATGGATGCGCCGTTTGGCGTTCAAAAGGTTAACAATCTTATAAACTAGTTTTACAAAATATAATATAAACATCTTATTTCCCTCTTACTTAAAAATATAAAAAAAACTATTACAATATCTCCGCTACCAGACATCGGAGTCAAGATTGTCTTGCTTTCCAGCATAGGCCAAGTACCTACCTCCAAAGTTCGCGATCATGGGCTTTCCTTATAATTTCCTTTGCTTATAATCTTATAATTCACGTTGACTATTTTCTTTTCCAGACATAAGCTGTTCAGCAGCTCTCAGCAAAAATGAAGCTCTGGGGCGCCCACGGAGAGTTCTGCGCTCGCCACCAATGGGAGGTGATCGTCGCCACCCTGGCCTTACTGGCCTGCGCGGCCAGCGTCGAGAGGCATGGCCCTGGGGCCAGGAGCGAGCGCTGCGCCGGCTGGGCCCGCGCCTGCCCCGGCCTAGAAGCAGAATACCAAGCGGCAGACGCCGTTATCATGACCTTCGTGCGATGCGCAGCCTTACTATACGCCTATTATCAGATCTCCAATCTACACACCATAGCTTCTAAGTACCTACTCATCATAGCCGGCGTGTTTTCTACGTTCGCCAGCTTTATTTTCACTTCGGCGCTTGCTAGCATGTTTTTTAGCGAACTAGCCGGTATAAAAGACGCGCCATTCCTGTTCCTGCTAGTCGCAGATGTCGCTAGGGGCGCGAGGATGGCTAAAGCCGGCTGGTGTGCCGGTGAGGACCAGGGAAAAAGAGTGGGGAAAGCATTATCGCTGCTAGGACCGACTGCTACTCTAGACACTTTGCTAGCGACTCTTCTAGTTGGAGTTGGGGCGTTATCAGGCGTTCCAAGATTAGAACATATGTGCACCTTCGCCTGTTTAGCTTTGCTAGTTGACTATCTGGTGTTCGTGACCTTCTACCCTGCCTGCTTATCCTTAGTCGCTGATTTCGCGGCCAGCCGCGGCACAATTTCATCGGATGGAGATTTCTCAGAAACTGATTTAAAACCTAACCCTGTAGTCCAGAAAGTTAAAATGATCATGGCCGCTGGGTTGCTCTGCGTGCATTTAACTAGCCGTTGGACCCTCACAGCTAATAACGGGAATATGGAAGGACCTTTAAACGAAAACTCCACTCCGATCTCTCAGGACAACGTGTTGCTACACTCTTACGTCAAATGGTTCTCAGTGAGTGCCGATTACATAGTTATAGCGACACTGCTCTGCGCTCTGATCATTAAGTTCATATTCTTTGAAGAGCAGAGAAGTTGGATTATTGATATGAACGATATGGTAGTGAAGGAACTTGTAGCAAAAGAGGAAACGCAGAAAACTAACAAGAAACCGATGTTCTCCGTCGGCGATGACGCTATGGCTGAGGCGTCCACGCAAACCGATAATATAATTAGCGCAGAAGAATCTGAATGGCCTACGTTATCCCCTAGTTCTTCAGCAAATAAACTTAACGCCAAAAAGCGACCGATGGCAGAATGCCTAGAAATTTACAGATCTGAAGGCGCGTGCACGTCTCTCAGCGACGAAGAGGTAGTCATGCTGGTCGAACAATCACATATTCCTTTGCACAGACTTGAAGCAGTTCTTGGAGATCCTTTAAGAGGCGTGAGACTGCGTCGTAGAGTCGTTGGAAGTCGGTTCCAAACTGACGCAGCTATAAAACAACTGCCATATCTGAATTACGATTACAGCAAAGTCCTGAACGCTTGCTGCGAAAATGTGATAGGATTTGTGGGTGTGCCAGTTGGTTACGCTGGGCCTTTGGTAGTCGATGGAAAACCTTATATGATTCCGATGGCGACTACGGAAGGGGCTTTAGTCGCTTCGACCAACAGAGGCGCGAAAGCCATAGGAGCTAGAGGAGTCACAAGCGTGGTCGAAGATGTTGGGATGACCAGAGCGCCTGCTGTGAGATTCCCGAATGTCGTCCGGGCTCACGAATGTAGGCAATGGATCGACAATAAAGAAAACTATGCATTGGTCAAAGAAGCTTTTGATTCTACCTCTCGTTTTGCAAGACTCCAAGAAGTCCATATAGGAGTCGACGGTGCCACGCTCTACTTAAGATTCAGAGCGACCACAGGAGACGCTATGGGAATGAACATGGTCTCAAAAGGCGCTGAAAACGCTTTAAAAGTGCTTAAATCTTTCTTCACTGACATGGAAGTTATCAGCTTATCTGGAAACTATTGTTCTGATAAAAAAGCTGCGGCTATCAACTGGGTTAAAGGCAGAGGGAAACGCGTTGTATGCGAAACTACTATATCTGCTGAGAATTTAAGGACGATATTCAAAACTGACGCTAGAACTCTTTCTAGATGTAACAAGATCAAGAATCTATCTGGGTCCGCTTTGGCTGGGTCCATAGGAGGTAATAACGCTCACGCAGCCAACATGGTGACAGCCATATTTATCGCCACTGGGCAAGATCCAGCGCAGAATGTAACAAGCAGCCAATGTTCTACAAGCATGGAAGTATGTGGGGAGAATAGCGATGACTTGTACGTAACGTGTACTATGCCTTGTCTGGAAGTTGGCACAGTAGGGGGAGGCACAGTATTGACAGGACAGGGCGCTTGCCTTGAAATTCTAGGCGTCAAAGGGGCTGGGATAGTCCCTGCCGAGAATTCTGCAAGACTTGCATCTTTGATTTGCGCTACTGTTTTGGCAGGCGAACTAAGCCTTATGGCAGCTCTTGTGAACTCCGATCTGGTCAAGTCTCATATGAGGCACAATCGGTCCACTCTCAACGTCCAAACCATCACAAACGAAGTCACCATGTCGAACAACCTTAGAGTGCCGCGGTTATAACATGCATGTTACTTAGTTGTAAGCATTGAGAAATATAAGTAAAGAAAGAGTGGCCACTCCATACATCAGTTTTATCAAAACGCGCGTTATTTTATTTAATTTATTTGACGACTGGTCTGGCCTAGTGGGTAGTGACCCTGCCTGCGAAGCCGATGGTCCTGGGTTCGAATCCCAGTAAGGGCATTTATTTGTATGATGATACAGATATTTGTTCCTGAGTCATGGGTATTTTCTATGTATTTACGTATTTGTATATTATATATATATCGTTGTCTGAGTACCCACAACACAAGCCTTCTTGAGCTTACTGTGGGACTTAGTCAATCTGTGTAAGAATGTCCTATAATATTTATTTATTTATTTCGTAGTGGACATCTAGCGTCAAGTAGCGGAATTTATCAGTACTGCTAGTTGACGATAGATGTCGTGACGAACGAGAACTCTAATGCTAAACAATTTTCAGCTAATATTATTACCGGAACTCTATTTTCAACCCCTTCTGCTTATAATGTTAGTTGTAAATTGTTTTAGCAGTACATTTTAAGTCAGTAGCGACACTTGTGACATCTAGTGTCGAGTAGCGGTACTGAACTACTTGACGCTAGATGTCGACTACGAAATAACCCGCGCAAGAAAACTGATGCATGGAGTTACCACTCTCTCTTTACTTCTATTTCTCTATGGTTGTAAGGCAATTTTACTCGAATTATCGGCGGATATTTTTGTACGTTTTTTAAGTGTATTCTTAAGTATTAATATTAATATTCATTATTTTAAATTAATTTGTGACGCTGGTTGGCTTCCATATTGTATTTTCAGCGTGTGTAGCTTTATGACACTGCCGTGAATCTTCGACATGTTTGTTATGTTTGATTATTACATGATTATGACATTGAATTGACAGACTTTGTATATTTCCTTGTAGTTAAGTCATTCGAAATTATATTTTACAGTACATATTTTTTTATTTTACCGCCCTATGGCCATATGTACTGTAAAACGTTAAACAGTACACGTGCGAAAAGGTAATTCGCTACTCTTGTCGATTTAATACACTCTCTTCGGTTGTGGTTCAATTTATCGCTACTCGTTGCGAATTTCCTACTTTTCGCACTTGTATTGTAATCATTACAGACGAGCGAGTTACAAGTGAGCAGAAAATGAAACGCTGGTTCGTACTACGTTAATTTCGTCAAGTAGCGAGTATTTTAGTTACTAAACGTGTCTGAACACCAAAAATTTAGTGGAGTAGATTAGTAAGAGAGGTGGGACGAAGCTCACTCGCCAGAAAAAAATGAATAAAATGGATCCACTGGACAAATTACTTGACTAATCTACTCGACTAAATTGTTGGTGTTCAGACACGTTACTCGCCACTCTACTAAATTGCTAACGTAGTCCGAACTAGACTTGGTGATTAATAGGTGTCGTTGCGCTTTATTTTTAACAAGCTTTTATTAGGTCGACCTGTATGTAACTATGTAATGGAATCTAAGGTAACTAATTTAACCATCTTCCAAGGATCGTAGCGTCATGAAAATTGGCAGCTGTATGTAGTTCTGATGACAATACAATAATATGCTACTGTCGAATTGATCTGATGATGGAGACAGGAGGTGGCCATAGGAACTCTCGACCTGTATGTAACTATGGAATCTAAGGTAACTAATTTAACCATCTTCCAAGGATCGTAGCGTCATGAAAATTGGCAGCTGTATGTAGCTCTGATGACAATACAATAATATGGTACTGTCGAACTGATCTGATGATGGAGACAGGAGGTGGCCATAGGAACTCTGTGATGAAACAACGCAACCTAATTGTGTTAGGGGTTTTTAGAATTGTCTCGATGAGTATTAGTTGTCTGTCGTAAGAAAAGTACAGTCAGCGATAAAAGCTTGTACCAAAAATTAAATTTTTGCCAATAACTTATTTGTCTTTAACACTTGTCTCTGACATAAGTACCTTTTGAACGCTGATACTTGTTTACATATCTAGTATAACTAATACTTCTTACAAATATATTCAGTATTTCCGCTCGATGGCAACAATACGTTACCTATCTAGTCTAGATAAGATCTGGTAGTTTCTTAAAGAACTGACGTCACGTTTTAATAATGGAACATGGATTTACCCGTAGCACAGAATAAATAATGGTACTAGGTACAGAAGGTCCACTCTAACAAACGCCTCTATCACCACAGAATAAATAATAGTCCTAGGTACAGAAGGTTCACTCTAACAAAACGCTTCTATTACGACAGATATGAACGCTAGGTGGCGCAAGCGCGAGCAGGCGTCCGTTCAGTTGCAGAGCGCGGCAACTATAGTCGCACCAAACAAAGTCTGCAGCGGATTTGATAGCCTACGCAGTGTAAGTGTTATGTATACGTCATAATTTCATAGAAGTTTGACGTTTAAAATGACACTTGCACTGCGTGGGCTATCTAAATCGCTGCAGACTTTTTACGGTCTAACTTTAGTACTACGACCACAAATAATGACTTCAATTTAGCAATCCTAGATAGCCGAAAGGGATAGTGCCATATATTAGAAAGGGACAGCATGGTTCGTCCCTGAATTGCTGTCAAACTTCGGTTTCTTTAGGAAGTGTCATTTATGTACGGTAGTACTATTATTTATTCCGTGACGCATGGTACAGTCATCAGCAATAGTATCTTACACAACTAGGGCCGCAAAAATATATGACGCGCTCTTATTGCGCTCCAAATAAGAACGTGTCACATATTTTTGCGGCCCTAGTTGTGTAAGATACTATTGCTGATGACTGTACCTTAGTACCTACAGTTCGTTTTTTTTAGCAGTAGAAAGAACTTGCAAGAAGGTAAGCGATCTTGACATGTCTTTTAATTGAAAAACGCTTTTTAAAAATCAAAAACTATTACTTATGAAAGCAAAAGAATATAAATGATCGTATTAGATTCATAATTGTTACATATTTGCCTAAACTTATTTTTAAAATGTGTTTTTCAATTAAAAGACACATCAAGATTGTTTACCTTATTTCTAATGCTAAAAAAAAACGAACTATAGTACACTATTATTTATTCTGTGACTTGGTCAACTCAACTCTAGATACTTTCTAGGTATGCTTAGCTAGAACTTTGGCTCGTCGCTAATTAAAGGGTTCAGCTTCTAATTCAATAAAAACACAAGTATATTATAAATATAATAATATTTATTTCTCTTGACAAGTCATTTTTTCTTTACAAATTAACAAGATTGGTTCTTCAACAACACTAACGCTCACTCTGCTATATACACTGACACACTGTACTTCATAGAGATCCGGCGGCAAGCGGAAATGACGTCACACTTCCGGTCGCCGCCATCTTACACTACGCCTCGCCACTAAAACGCGGTTCGGCGAAAAAAAAAACAGTAAAAATGAGATTACCCCTTTAAAAATGCATTGGCTAAAACCGGCCCAAAATAATTTTAATTTGACGCGTGTACGTTTTAAGATACCCTGTGCCCTGTTTGGACCGACTTTAATACCAGTAGTTTAATTTTTAAGAGCGAGAATATCGTTTGTGATTAAAACTATAAAGGCCCATTTACATGGTGCGAGTTTCTCGCACGTTTTGGGGCGAGAAATCGTATGACATTATCGTATGCAATAATCGTCAGGCGATTATCGAATAAAAATGTTTACACTCATACGAGAAATAAAAACTCGCCTACGATTATGTCATGCGATACTCGAATGGCGATTATCGCCAGGCGAAATAGTTTACATGGGGAGCTGCGTTCTAGGGAGATATTTGCATACGATTTCTCGACTCGTCTAAACTGGTTCTCGTATGACATTTTTTCACGTACGTGCGAGTATCGCACGAATCGGTGCGAACCGATTTTCGTACGAGTTTTACCTGTCAACTTACGTGATTAGTTACTAATCTTTTCACTATACTGTCAATATTCTTAGTAAATATTTCTTGTTTCTTTCATTATTTTGAATTTTAATATATTTTAAGTTGCATTTACGAGTATTTTAATATTGGCTCTTGGCTGAAGTAACGTGACGTTGCTTTTAAGAAAAAATAGTTTGCCGGGAAACGACAACATTACTCTGAGGGGTGAATACATAATTACATAATGTAGTTCATACAAAAGAACTTTTACCTACTCCATAGTAGGTTGTCATAAATTTCAAAGAGTCATAATTCGTCAATGTTTTCTATGGAACAAGCAGATTTGTTTTCCGCGATTTCGGGGTTGGCTCCACACTCCACAGTAAAAGCTGTTCAGTATGACCTACATAATTCACCCCCCAGAGTACATTGGTCAAACATCACAAAATACACTAGGTATGAAAAGAAAAATATTGTTGTGCGTTTTGGCTATTAATAAAACATTTTAAATGTCCCAAAAACGCATAAAATTGGGACACCAACAAATATGAACTCGAAAATCTCGAAATGCGATTCTCGCATTAAAATTTTGTTTACACGGAGACATCCAATCAGCAAAGGCGAGGCGATTATCGCTCCTTCTAGTACCATATCGTACGTTTAGTTTACATAATACTATATTTTTCCTCGTGCTACGATAATCGAGCGTTCGAGGCGAGAAAATCGCACCATGTAAATGGGCCTTAATACTTGGGCCATACTGAAAGTTTCTGATTCTGATATATGTAGAAGACTTATTTTTTCTATGTGGCCAGTCCAGGAATTTTCAGTGTGCCCTAAAGTATCTGAAATCTGGACGTTCAAACCGGAGGTTAAACTTAGGTCGACCCAGATAAGTTTGCAACAATTTTGATAGCACAGTTCGCAGTGCGTCATTTTAAACGTCAAACTTCTATGAAATTATGACGTATAAATAACGCACTGCGTATTCTATCAAAATGGTTGCAGCCTTTTCTTGGTCGAACTCTGGATTTCTTGTTTATAAAGGCCAGTCCAGACGGGATGATCAAATCGATCGATCACAATTTAATTACCAATTTTAGATTTATGGCGAGATTTGAGCGCTCGAAATAAAGTAAAAATGCCGCCAAACGCGCATATTACCGTCGAAAATTGGCATTATTACGACATCTTCATTTGATCGGTCAAAATCTTAAAATTGAATCAAATGGGACCGGCGACCCAATTTTATACGTCCACACCACCTGATTTGATCAGGCAATTTAATCAGATAGGGCGAAATTGTACCGTCCGGACTGGCTTTAACAGTGGACTTATTTACATAGGCGTAAAGTTCTGTTGTAGTGACTTGTGCTTTCAATATTATGCTGAAGGCAATAGCCGCTATATAAATACATAATTGACTTTGAACAGATATTATCTATATTACAATTTATATACATTTGTGACAGAGGCGCTACTGAATCTAACATTTATTTGACATTGAGAATATAAAATAAAAGGAAACTGCATACAAAAAGTATATTGATGGATTCAAATTAAAAAAAAACATTTCAAAAGCGCTTAGCATTAACATGTCCCGCGTATTCGGATAATATTATTTAAAAAGTGCTTTATTATCACATCGAAATCACAATAAGTAGATTAGATCTCGAATAAGCGGAACTTTCTTATTATTTAGCTTCTTGCTAGGCAAGAATCATTTTAATTATTTGCGTATTTACATAAACAATATTCTCACTCCGTCTTAAAATTAATGAGTTTTGAACAAACACCCTTCAATAGACTGTAGAAATTTGAGTTAGAATTTCAGTTGGCCGGGAAAAGATACAGATGTGGTGCATAATAATTTTCCATCGTATTTTCACGGAAACGCACGAACGTGTGCTATTTCAGTCAGTCTCGGTACTAAAAGTACTGACGTTGAGTGAAGTAGCATGAAAAACACGAACATTTCCGAGAAAATACGATGGAAAATAATTATGCACTACATCTTGTAGAAATCTGCGATATATAACGCGGTATTCGACTTTCTGGTTTGTAAAACATCTATTAGGATTTTTATTAATTAATATTTGTATTGAAAACGTATTTATATCAATTTATACGTTTGAAATTGTCATCCTGCCGTAATGCTATAGAAGGGTAAATTTAGTCGATTGGCAACAAAAACTCACTGTTATTTTTTGAAAATCTTTTTATTTTAATACTGAACTGTTATAAAGATTCAAATTTAACAACGCGTACTTATGTACCATTTTTAAGCAAATACGAATGCTTTTACGATGAAAATTCACCATTTTCATCACGACTCGGTCTTACATGAAACGTAGTTTTCTGGGACGCATCACGCGCATGCTATATCAAATGTTATACCATACAAGTTTGAAATACAGTAAGTTTTGGTCGTCAACCGTACATACTGTAGTTGTAACAGTGGGGGAAGGGTAGGTTTAAAAGTGTGATCATCGGTGCGGGTTGGACTGAAGCCACGTCTTGAACTTGGCTCGTCGTGCGGCGTGCAGGCGCGCGTGCGAGGCGCGAGCGGCCGCTAGCGCCCCCGCCCGGTAGAGGTGGTGCGGCCGCGACGCCACCAGTCTGAAAGAGACAAAGATAGGTTAGGAGAGTGTTGATATTGGATGTTGTGAGGTGTTTGGAGGGATGTCAGAACATTAAATGCAGCCATTAGTTATATCATGGTGGTCAAACGGTAATTTGTTTCATCATATTGAAGTAGAAAAGTGCCTTTTTGATTCGTAATATTGTAACTGTAAGAATAAAACTTCTGCTGACGAATGTCGTGGAAGTTTACGAATAAAACATATATTATTGTGCACTTTTATGACCAGAAAGTTAAGAACTATATTATAATTGTACTGTGAATAAATCATTTTTATTTGTAAGGAGAAATGTAACAAAAATCGATCAAAAATATGGCTATATAGATCGGTGGAGATAAAGCATTATTCAAAAACGCGTAGTAACATGCAGGCCTGAATTAACAATGAATTGTTTGTTTTTATTTATCATTTTGATTCATGTATTTATAAGAAAAGCAGATCATTGACTTGAATTAAATCAAACCCGTAAAATTTTATAAATCCAGGGGTTAGTTCTTACTAGGGACTATTTAGTAAGTTTGTATATTCGAGCGATAAAGAGACAGTTTTTCGTCGATCGTGGCAAGGCAAGAACGTTCACAGTTCCATTTTCCCTCAGGGCTACATTATCCCGAGTCGCTACATCTCGCGGCGTTATTCACGAATCCTCCTCCCGAGTCGTACACTCATGTCAGAGTGGTCGCGGTTATGGGTCGTCCTTTTCCATGTTTATTGCGGTCGTTGCGATACTCCTCCATCTCAATATTCACGAATAAGACGAGCTTTTTGCCAAGTCAGTACAGAGTAAGAGCGAGGCATCTAAATAAAATAATGGTCTAACAATAAAGATTCGTTACCTGATGCCGCTGCTGAGCGTGCACTCGCTCCTATCAATAATCCTGTGGGGTTTCCTCTTCCCCCGCACGCCGCCCACCGGGCCGGAGTCCCCCGGCGCCACGTTGTGGCCGGAGCCGCCGCAGCGGGCGGCGTTGCGCGCGAGGAACACGGGCTTGTTGGGCGCGGGGCGGGCGAGGTCGGGGCGCGCGTAGCGCTCCGTGTACAGCGACCAGGCGGCCAGGCGCGACACCGGCGACCCGTTCGGCGCTGAAGGCCGCGACTGGAACATACATTTATTTTTAGTAAGTCACCCCCGAAGACGAGACGTCCTCCAGACCGAGCATAGTAGCGCTACCCCTCTGCCACAAATATAGTAATTTTGGCAGCATCGGATATATGAAATAATTGCTCTAAGCTCCGTCTAGAGGATTCCTAATCTATGTTCACCCTTTAAAAGACAAATCAGCCATTTTAACTTTGATATTTAAAAAAAAAATCGAGTTCTATTTTGCAATTACGCTTAGTACAAAACCGCTACGGCTAAAAAAGGGGTAATCCAGCTCGCAGCGCTCCTACTAAACCTATTTAATTAGAGTGGTATTCCACCTATCCAATATCTTTGTTCAATGTCTATTCATCATCATAATTTAAGAGCATGACTCTTGTCGGTGGAGTATCACCAATTTTCACGGTCCTCGGCCAGGTTTTTTAAGTCCCTTTAAGATGGGGTCGAAAAATGCTCGAGTGGAGACCACGGACTAGCAAACGCAGCGTAGGACGTCCACCCACAAGATAGACAGACGACCTTGTTAAGACCGCCGGAAGATGCTAGATGCGGGTCGCTTCTAACCGGTACGAATGGAGGTCCAAGGTGGAGGTCTATGTTCAGCAGTGGACGTCTTATGGCTGAGATGATGATGAAGACACGACACCTGCTTTTAGTTGTTGTGTATAGCTTGCACGTGGTTTTCCTCTTCCTCTCCTAACTTCGATCTTGCCTTTTAATATAGTTGTCTATTGCGTCTCACATTTTGTTTTAATGAAAAAGTAAGACGCAATGACTTTGGACAAGTGGAATACCACCTTTAACCAATTACGGACTAATTGAAAAATAAACACTATGTTATAATTCCAAGAAATAAAAATCAATTATTTTGGACTCAAAATAACCAATTTAATAAAACACGTATTTCAATTAATGATTTTTACCTGATTGGTAGGTGACAGCCGCGAAGAATCGTTGTGCGGGGAAGCGCGACCCTCTCCGCCACTCTCTAGCAATTCAAAGGAAACGCGGCACTCGTCACCACCATACTGAAAACAAAACAACATTACATTAATATAAAGGTGTATGACCGCTATATTAATCAGTAGCGATTTCAAATTATACCTACGTACATACATATACACGGTGTAACATGAGGAAACCGAATAATTTTAACAGCGTATTCCTGATTATACTGCGCAACTTTTACTATGGGACCAACCACGAAACCGCGAAAAAAATCGCTATAGATGCTTGAAAATACCCTCGGATCGGAGGGTATTTTCAAACATATATAGCATTAGCAACCCGCTTCGGCTTCGCACATGATAACAAATGAGACTCAAACCTTCCTCGAGAATAGCTCTATTGATAGGTGAAAACCGCATGAAAATCCGTTTAGTAGTTTTTGAGTTTATCGTGAACATACAAACAAACAAACAGACAGACGCGGCGGGGGACTTTGTTTTATAAGGTGTAGTGATCATTGACATAGATATCTAGGGACTGATCTTACGGGCAATAATAATGAGGCCTGACAGGGGCCAGTACAGCGGTGTGACACCGCTACAACGCGATTGGTTGATGAGTTCGCATCACGCGCGCTATTGGTTGCAACTAGTTGCGTTAGACTGCACGATTGGCTCGAATTCGTGAGTAACACCACAGAATAAATAATAGTACTAGGTACAGAAGACTCACTCTCTAACAAAACGCGTCTGTTACGATCAGGACAGATATGGCCGCTAGGTGGCGACAGCGCCGCGCGCGGCTTATAGCTAGCCACTTTAAGGGGCTACCCCACGCCAATGACCTTCGATCTGAATTCCTTAGTTTTCAAATGTTTTTTGGAGCTTATTATATTAACAGCAACGGCTTTATGCAATATAGTATCCCATATATACGTCAAAGTTCATTGTCTTCGAGATATTTGGCATCAAAGTTGAACAATTTTAGGCTAAAAAACTGGTTTTCTTGCCATAACTTTTGTGTTAATTAGTTTAAAACTAAAACCTTGGACACGTTTTTCGGGACGTCAAAGACGAACCCAAATATGTAGATATCGTACATGAAAGATTCTACACTGCAAACTAGATACGAAAAAAGTGTTTTTTTAGACAATGTTTAAAAAATTCATAAAAAAATAAGTAATCATTTTTTTCAAAATCCGGTGGATAAAACCGGAGATAAAAGATTGAAAAACCGATAGCCATTTGTATTATAATTCTATCTGTAGTGCAAAAAAAGGAGATACGATTCAAAACATGTCAAAAATCGATGAAAACCTCAGGTAGCCCCTTAAGCTACCTGTGGTAAAGCGACGAAATCGCGGAGTGAGCCACGCCTGGTACCACCGCTGAACGCAGTACTATTTTAGTTGCCCGTATCGGCCGTCCTTAGATATTATAATAGCATGGCGGTATCAATGGTTGTGATGTACATGTGGCCTCACCAGCTTGATGAGGAAGGCGGTATGATCCTTGTGCAGGAAGCGCTGCGCCCTCCGCACGTAAGATAGGGCGCCGCGCATGCCGCCGCGCGCCGCCAGCTCCGCCGCGCGCAGCGACCACGGCTCCGACACGCAGCGTTGTGTAGTAATGTAGACGTGGACTCACCAGCTTGATGAGGAAGGCGGTATGATCCTTGTGCAGGAAGCGCTGCGCCCTCCGCACGTAAGATAGGGCGCCGCGCATGCCGCCGCGCGCCGCCAGCTCCGCCGCGCGCAGCGACCACGGCTCCGACACGCAGCGTTGTGTAGTAATGTAGACGTGGACTCACCAGCTTGATGAGGAAGGCGGTATGATCCTTGTGCAGGAAGCGCTGCGCCCTCCGCACGTAAGATAGGGCGCCGCGCATGCCGCCGCGCGCCGCCAGCTCCGCCGCGCGCAGCGACCACGGCTCCGACACGCAGCGTTGTGTAGTAATGTAGACGTGGACTCACCAGCTTGATGAGGAAGGCGGTATGATCCTTGTGCAGGAAGCGCTGCGCCCTCCGCACGTAAGATAGGGCGCCGCGCATGCCGCCGCGCGCCGCCAGCTCCGCCGCGCGCAGCGACCACGGCTCCGACACGCAGCGTTGTGTAGTAATGTAGACGTGGACTCACCAGCTTGATGAGGAAGGCGGTATGATCCTTGTGCAGGAAGCGCTGCGCCCTCCGCACGTAAGATAGGGCGCCGCGCATGCCGCCGCGCGCCGCCAGCTCCGCCGCGCGCAGCGACCACGGCTCCGACACGCAGCGTTGTGTAGTAATGTAGACGTGGACTCACCAGCTTGATGAGGAAGGCGGTATGATCCTTGTGCAGGAAGCGCTGCGCCCTCCGCACGTAAGATAGGGCGCCGCGCATGCCGCCGCGCGCCGCCAGCTCCGCCGCGCGCAGCGACCACGGCTCCGACACGCAGCGTTGTGTAGTAATGTAGACGTGGACTCACCAGCTTGATGAGGAAGGCGGTATGATCCTTGTGCAGGAAGCGCTGCGCCCTCCGCACGTAAGATAGGGCGCCGCGCATGCCGCCGCGCGCCGCCAGCTCCGCCGCGCGCAGCGACCACGGCTCCGACACGCAGCGTTGTGTAGTAATGTAGACGTGGACTCACCAGCTTGATGAGGAAGGCGGTATGATCCTTGTGCAGGAAGCGCTGCGCCCTCCGCACGTAAGATAGGGCGCCGCGCATGCCGCCGCGCGCCGCCAGCTCCGCCGCGCGCAGCGACCACGGCTCCGACACGCAGCGTTGTGTAGTAATGTAGACGTGGACTCACCAGCTTGATGAGGAAGGCGGTATGATCCTTGTGCAGGAAGCGCTGCGCCCTCCGCACGTAAGATAGGGCGCCGCGCATGCCGCCGCGCGCCGCCAGCTCCGCCGCGCGCAGCGACCACGGCTCCGACACGCAGCGTTGTGTAGTAATGTAGACGTGGACTCACCAGCTTGATGAGGAAGGCGGTATGATCCTTGTGCAGGAAGCGCTGCGCCCTCCGCACGTAAGATAGGGCGCCGCGCATGCCGCCGCGCGCCGCCAGCTCCGCCGCGCGCAGCGACCACGGCTCCGACACGCAGCGTTGTGTAGTAATGTAGACGTGGACTCACCAGCTTGATGAGGAAGGCGGTATGATCCTTGTGCAGGAAGCGCTGCGCCCTCCGCACGTAAGATAGGGCGCCGCGCATGCCGCCGCGCGCCGCCAGCTCCGCCGCGCGCAGCGACCACGGCTCCGACACGCAGCGTTGTGTAGTAATGTAGACGTGGACTCACCAGCTTGATGAGGAAGGCGGTATGATCCTTGTGCAGGAAGCGCTGCGCCCTCCGCACGTAAGATAGGGCGCCGCGCATGCCGCCGCGCGCCGCCAGCTCCGCCGCGCGCAGCGACCACGGCTCCGACACGCAGCGTTGTGTAGTAATGTAGACGTGGACTCACCAGCTTGATGAGGAAGGCGGTATGATCCTTGTGCAGGAAGCGCTGCGCCCTCCGCACGTAAGATAGGGCGCCGCGCATGCCGCCGCGCGCCGCCAGCTCCGCCGCGCGCAGCGACCACGGCTCCGACACGCAGCGTTGTGTAGTAATGTAGACGTGGACTCACCAGCTTGATGAGGAAGGCGGTATGATCCTTGTGCAGGAAGCGCTGCGCCCTCCGCACGTAAGATAGGGCGCCGCGCATGCCGCCGCGCGCCGCCAGCTCCGCCGCGCGCAGCGACCACGGCTCCGACACGCAGCGTTGTGTAGTAATGTAGACGTGGACTCACCAGCTTGATGAGGAAGGCGGTATGATCCTTGTGCAGGAAGCGCTGCGCCCTCCGCACGTAAGATAGGGCGCCGCGCATGCCGCCGCGCGCCGCCAGCTCCGCCGCGCGCAGCGACCACGGCTCCGACACGCAGCGTTGTGTAGTAATGTAGACGTGGACTCACCAGCTTGATGAGGAAGGCGGTATGATCCTTGTGCAGGAAGCGCTGCGCCCTCCGCACGTAAGATAGGGCGCCGCGCATGCCGCCGCGCGCCGCCAGCTCCGCCGCGCGCAGCGACCACGGCTCCGACACGCAGCGTTGTGTAGTAATGTAGACGTGGACTCACCAGCTTGATGAGGAAGGCGGTATGATCCTTGTGCAGGAAGCGCTGCGCCCTCCGCACGTAAGATAGGGCGCCGCGCATGCCGCCGCGCGCCGCCAGCTCCGCCGCGCGCAGCGACCACGGCTCCGACACGCAGCGTTGTGTAGTAATGTAGACGTGGACTCACCAGCTTGATGAGGAAGGCGGTATGATCCTTGTGCAGGAAGCGCTGCGCCCTCCGCACGTAAGATAGGGCGCCGCGCATGCCGCCGCGCGCCGCCAGCTCCGCCGCGCGCAGCGACCACGGCTCCGACACGCAGCGTTGTGTAGTAATGTAGACGTGGACTCACCAGCTTGATGAGGAAGGCGGTATGATCCTTGTGCAGGAAGCGCTGCGCCCTCCGCACGTAAGATAGGGCGCCGCGCATGCCGCCGCGCGCCGCCAGCTCCGCCGCGCGCAGCGACCACGGCTCCGACACGCAGCGTTGTGTAGTAATGTAGACGTGGACTCACCAGCTTGATGAGGAAGGCGGTATGATCCTTGTGCAGGAAGCGCTGCGCCCTCCGCACGTAAGATAGGGCGCCGCGCATGCCGCCGCGCGCCGCCAGCTCCGCCGCGCGCAGCGACCACGGCTCCGACACGCAGCGTTGTGTAGTAATGTAGACGTGGACTCACCAGCTTGATGAGGAAGGCGGTATGATCCTTGTGCAGGAAGCGCTGCGCCCTCCGCACGTAAGATAGGGCGCCGCGCATGCCGCCGCGCGCCGCCAGCTCCGCCGCGCGCAGCGACCACGGCTCCGACACGCAGCGTTGTGTAGTAATGTAGACGTGGACTCACCAGCTTGATGAGGAAGGCGGTATGATCCTTGTGCAGGAAGCGCTGCGCCCTCCGCACGTAAGATAGGGCGCCGCGCATGCCGCCGCGCGCCGCCAGCTCCGCCGCGCGCAGCGACCACGGCTCCGACACGCAGCGTTGTGTAGTAATGTAGACGTGGACTCACCAGCTTGATGAGGAAGGCGGTATGATCCTTGTGCAGGAAGCGCTGCGCCCTCCGCACGTAAGATAGGGCGCCGCGCATGCCGCCGCGCGCCGCCAGCTCCGCCGCGCGCAGCGACCACGGCTCCGACACGCAGCGTTGTGTAGTAATGTAGACGTGGACTCACCAGCTTGATGAGGAAGGCGGTATGATCCTTGTGCAGGAAGCGCTGCGCCCTCCGCACGTAAGATAGGGCGCCGCGCATGCCGCCGCGCGCCGCCAGCTCCGCCGCGCGCAGCGACCACGGCTCCGACACGCAGCGTTGTGTAGTAATGTAGACGTGGACTCACCAGCTTGATGAGGAAGGCGGTATGATCCTTGTGCAGGAAGCGCTGCGCCCTCCGCACGTAAGATAGGGCGCCGCGCATGCCGCCGCGCGCCGCCAGCTCCGCCGCGCGCAGCGACCACGGCTCCGACACGCAGCGTTGTGTAGTAATGTAGACGTGGACTCACCAGCTTGATGAGGAAGGCGGTATGATCCTTGTGCAGGAAGCGCTGCGCCCTCCGCACGTAAGATAGGGCGCCGCGCATGCCGCCGCGCGCCGCCAGCTCCGCCGCGCGCAGCGACCACGGCTCCGACACGCAGCGTTGTGTAGTAATGTAGACGTGGACTCACCAGCTTGATGAGGAAGGCGGTATGATCCTTGTGCAGGAAGCGCTGCGCCCTCCGCACGTAAGATAGGGCGCCGCGCATGCCGCCGCGCGCCGCCAGCTCCGCCGCGCGCAGCGACCACGGCTCCGACACGCAGCGTTGTGTAGTAATGTAGACGTGGACTCACCAGCTTGATGAGGAAGGCGGTATGATCCTTGTGCAGGAAGCGCTGCGCCCTCCGCACGTAAGATAGGGCGCCGCGCATGCCGCCGCGCGCCGCCAGCTCCGCCGCGCGCAGCGACCACGGCTCCGACACGCAGCGTTGTGTAGTAATGTAGACGTGGACTCACCAGCTTGATGAGGAAGGCGGTATGATCCTTGTGCAGGAAGCGCTGCGCCCTCCGCACGTAAGATAGGGCGCCGCGCATGCCGCCGCGCGCCGCCAGCTCCGCCGCGCGCAGCGACCACGGCTCCGACACGCAGCGTTGCAGCTACATTAAAAAAAACATTCATTTAATTAAACTACATTGACAATTTATACTGAAATAATAATTACATTTACAAATGTAATGCATAATAATTTTCCATCGTTTTTTTTCCACGTAAACGTACGAACGTGTCTAATTCAGTCATTTTCAAATAGTGAATAAAATCAGGCGTTACATTGCGGAAATCCATATTAATTAAAACCAAAGTATTACTTTGCTAATCGACGAATAGTTAACGTGCTAGTCAATCAGTGCTAACCCGTTTTACTTACTTGCGTATTTCTACATGTAAGCATGCATGCATAAATGTATACATTACATGGTGGGAGGGTGGGAACATTAATTACATGCACGCAAGTAAGTATAACAGATTAGCACTGATTGACTACCACGTTATCTTTTCACGGATTAGCAAAGTAATATTTTGGTTTTAATCAGTCAGACTCAGTATAAAAAGTACTGAGGTTAACTGTATTAGCATGACAAATACGAACATTTTCGAGAAAATACGATGGAAAATAATTATGCACTACGTCTGTACATGGTTGGATTTGTAGACGTCAGTAGGAAGGCAGCATGCGTGTATCACCACAGGGATTCTGTTGTTGCACATCGCATGTGTTTCATCATTGTCTCATAATAATAACGACTAATGTTTCTAATTCGTTTTTAATTAATTTATAATCGCTTTTATGCAGCCTAGTGTCACCTGTGAGTGAAGTTATACTACGTATTGTAGTTGTTTCAAACACTTTTTCATCTCTCCTGTTCGGAAAGTTCACCTTTCATAGGCTGATAAACGGGTGGAAAATTTCATTTCCCACCCTAGGGTGGAAAGTAATATTTTTTTTTATGTTACTTCGAGCAATGGCTAACAGCCATATATGCCATGCCATATATGCCATGCCATATTATTCAGTTAAAAGCTCTCATTAGCTTCCGCATGACTGAAATTGGCGTCGTTTACATTTTCAAGTGATTCGAGTGACTTATAGTTATGTGGTTTACCCAGGTATCTGTTAATAATTTGTTCTAAAGAAATATACTTACCAATAATAAACCTACACTACATTTCTCGTGTTTGACTTTCCTCATAGTCGAAATGAAAAGTAGAGTGTTTAACTCGGGTAAAAGTAACCATCTCACTCTCGAACTATTGGCGCTCTCTCTTCGTTCGAGCGCCAAAATATCTCGGGTGAAATGGTTCACTTTCCACCCTTGGTTAACAATCTACTATTTACCGACTTTTATTTAAGTTCACCTGTGTGTAATCATACAATGACTTCAAATCTAAGAAAATAAACTTAGACCTGTGGGTCTAATTAAAAACTTTAGATTGACCCATTATTTGATTGAGCTGGAACGTCACACATATGGATGACAACGCAATACTATGTACCATCGAGCTGATCTGATGATGGAGACTGAATGAAATAAAGTCAGGTTGTCTAGCCGCTAGTTACAGTAGGGCGGGTATTCCGTACCTGTCGCACGGCGTTCCACACCAGCTTGTCGAGCGTGTAGGCGGGGTAGGCGTGTATGCCGAACATCTCGCGGGCGGCGTCCTCGTACGCCGTGGCCTCGGTGTTGTCTAGCCGCTAGTTACAGTAGGGCGGGTATTCCGTACCTGTCGCACGGCGTTCCACACCAGCTTGTCGAGCGTGTAGGCGGGGTAGGCGTGTATGCCGAACATCTCGCGGGCGGCGGCCTCGTACGCCGTGGCCTCGGTGTTGTCTAGCCGATAGTTACAGTAGGGCGGGTATTCCGTACCTGTCGCACGGCGTTCCACACGAGCTTGTCGAGCGTGTAGGCGGGGTAGGCGTGTATGCCGAACATCTCACGGGCGGCGGCCTCGTACGCCGTGGCCTCGGTGTTGTCTAGCCGATAGTTACAGTAGGGCGGGTATTCCGTACCTGTCGCACGGCGTTCCACACGAGCTTGTCGAGCGTGTAGGCGGGGTAGGCGTATATGCCGAACATCTCACGGGCGGCGGCCTCGTACGCCGTGGCCTCGGTGTTGTCTAGCCGATAGTTACAGTAGGGCGGGTATTCCGTACCTGTCGCACGGCGTTCCACACGAGCTTGTCGAGCGTGTAGGCGGGGTAGGCGTGTATGCCGAACATCTCACGGGCGGCGGCCTCGTACGCCGTGGCCTCGGTGTTGTCTAGCCGATAGTTACAGTAGGGCGGGTATTCCGTACCTGTCGCACGGCGTTCCACACGAGCTTGTCGAGCGTGTAGGCGGGGTAGGCGTGTATGCCGAACATCTCGCGGGCGGCGTCCTCGTACGCCGTGGCCTCGGTGTTGCCGTCGAGGACGCCGCGGACTAATTCTAGTAGCGCAGGATAGTAGTCTGCGGGGGATGACGCGTCCGCTGGGAGATCTGGAAACGTTATATTGAGATTATAATGTAATCTGGCCTGTATTCATTTTAACCCACGCCCTATCACCAGTACTAATGTATTTATTTTTTGAAATAAAAAACGATTGATTTATAGGTATAATTCTAAAATAACCTCTAATTTAATCGCAATATCGTTATGTCATGGCGTTTTTACGAAATAGGGTGCGAGTACTCAGTCATAAGACTTTTGACAACTTAGTGTCGGCAAAGAGAAGAGTGTATAGAGGCTTATTGTCATAGTAAATTTTGAATTTTGTAGTCACAGTAAGGTTCTCTTTTCTGAATAGTTTATGTTGGCATAACATAATGTACAAACGCAACAAAGCTATATAAAATAAACGTCTAGACATGTTACTAATTTCGTCTAAATCCTCGTATTCTGTATTTTTTATTTAAAATCTAAATCCTCGTATTCTGTATTTTTTATTTAAAATCGTATTTTTGTTGGAGACTCAGGTGCACCATTCGTGTATCAACCACAGTGAATCTGTCAGTGCCCCCCGCACGTGTATCATCATTGTCTCATATCATAATACAGTAGAATCCGCTTATAATGACATCAAAGGGAAGTGACAAACACGTCATACTAAGCGGATGTCATATAAAACATAGTTCTACAGCTTATTATTTTTGTTATGTTTTCCAAATTAATCTCAAATTCCTTTGTGAGAAATAAGTTTTATTAAACTTGTAACAAATATCAACTTGTCACTGATGATCAAAACTAAAATACCTTACGCCACGAACGCATCAAACGTCCTCGCAGGGAAAGACGTGGTGACGGCCACGAAAACCAGCATAAGTGTCAGTATGACCGGACATAATTTCATGAAAATGGGATTTTTCGGTCATAGTAAGCGATTTGTCACTATAAGCGAAGTCATCTTATCCGAATTTGTAAGAATTTTATATGAAAACCAAACTTCGCACAGTAATTACGTCATAGTAAGCGGTTGGTCAGTATAAGCGGAGTCATAATAAACGGATTCTACTGTATTCTTATTTATGACTAAATAATTATTTGTGGAATGTGGCCTTAGTCTGTAAGGAACTGCCACCAATTAATTGTACTACGGTGCAAATTTGCCAATAAACGTCACTTGCACCATCTCACTAACCTGGGGTTAACCGGTTAAACCTCGAGTTACCATGGTTACCAGTACAATTTGACACTGGGTTAACGGTTTAACAGGTTAACCCCGGGTTAGTGGGTCGGTGCAAGTGGCGCTTAGTCACGATAATCGGTAATAAAGATATTCGCAAACGGTTTCTCGGATAATTCCGCTACTCGATGCTAGATGTTGACTACGAAAATAATAGCCTCTTACCGCCCATACGCCAAACCTTGCTAAGTTAAATGAAACTTTGATTAAGCCAACATAAAGTTCAAATTAGAATGGAACAGGAGACCTTTTTATAGGTCTCTGGGCGGCAAGAGGATAGTCTTTTTGGTACTAAAACTGACTTGGAGCATTTAGTAACTGGAGGCGTCATGGCCGTCATGTTCTGTACGAAACAGTCTGCCGATTTTTTGGACGTCATGGGACGTCAAATGTACATGATTTCTTTTTCTACATGATTTGTACGTAACGTACCATGCCATTCCATACAGAAATTTGCAAAGTTTTTCGGCAGAGGGGTAAGCTCTCACAGGCGACTCCAGTTATTAAATGCTCTAAGAAAACTGAGGTATGGAGTGAGGATCTACGTATTTTATTATCTATGGCGATACTGAATGTTGATGAAGTGATAATAATTGAGAAAGGTATGTTGAGATGGTTCAGACATGTGGAAATAATGAGTGACAAAGAGAGTGTATAAGGGAGAAGTGGGAGTTGGAATGGGTAGACCTCGGCGGCCTTTCTCTGATCAGATCGGAGAAATCCTGAAGAAAGGCCAGGTGAAGAGCACTCTAAACCGGCGAGCGTGTATGAGGAATGTTATGAAAGTGAAGGAAGCGAAAGAGGTATGTCAGGATCGTGGCAAGTGGAAATCCGTGGTCTCTGCCTACCCCTCCGGGAAGGCGTGATTATATGTATGAATGTATGGTGATACTGACTGTTGGGCTTGAGCCGCAGGGCGGCGGCGACGCTGGGGCGGCGGTGCGCGCGCTCGCGGGCCTCGCGCTCCGCCAGCTGCAGCGCGCCGCGGCGCAGCGCGCCCAGCCGCTGGCACAGGATGCCGTGCAGCCGCAGGAAGATGTACCACGACATCGTGCACACGAACCGAGCCTCCTACGACACACACATCAATAGGGGATATTACTGCGATGTTCTGCCGACAGAGTGCAGCACTAGCGCCTCTAGTAAATTTATTGAGTAACTTATACATACTGTGCCCTAAACTGTTTTTTGACAAGTTTTCATACATAATAAAATATGACAATGATGCATCAAGATAGTTTGTTAACAATGGCCTACTGGTAAACGCGAAAATCGAAATTTAGTTATCTACCCCTTTATCGCTCGAATATGCAAGAGTGATAGAGAAGCAGAAACCGAACTTTCGATTGTCATGTTTCACGGTAAGCCATGTAGTTGACCTAGTGACGCATGATGTTTGTTTACTGTATGTGCTAGTTGTGCCACCTACGCACAGCTTTGCCTAATATTCCCTATTAAATATAGGTATAGTTTCAGAAACTAAAAGTGAGAAAACTAACCATAGAAGATATTACACCATGTTTTTATCGTAATAATAGCCGGGTCCACACAGAGCGAGCATACGCGCGAGGCAATTTCCACGCGCACAAAACGGCCAGTGTAGCCGGCAATGCGGCCGAAATTGCCTCGCGCGTATGCTCGCTCAGTGTTGACCCGGCTAATAATCTTATATTCTACCTGAAGACCACGGAACGCTTGACGCTAACACCGACCGTCATACATTTGTTTTGATCTTTTCGATGCCGGATGCCATATACCATTGGCATCGCATGTCCAACGCCAAAGACAGATTAATCCGTCATACACCACAAAGCAACAAACTACGTGCATATGCATAAAGTTCAATTTCAGTTTTGACACTTTGGTTACGTGGCGTCAAAGTTTTGACACGGCGTCGAAAAGGTTAACCAATATGTGACCGTTTACGATGCTTACCTCGGTCGGCTTGCAATATCTGATATGGGCTAGATTTTCAAAAATCGAAATAATACTCGATAAAAAATCTCGTTTCGCCTAACAGAATTCACAAGCGCAACGAAGCTATGTTAAATAAACATTATAATTTCGTAAAATCCTCGTATTCTGTACAATAGGGTATTTTCCTACTAGTCAAATCAGTTACTTTTTTAGAACTGTCAAAACGATTTGCTAATATGGAATTTATATGAAACATTACATCGTGACGTCACGGTCAACTCACCTACTTTTTGTATTTCTATCCGATTTATTAAATACAACT
Source organism: Cydia fagiglandana (assembly GCF_963556715.1). NCBI lineage: Eukaryota > Metazoa > Arthropoda > Insecta > Lepidoptera > Tortricidae > Cydia > Cydia fagiglandana. The sequence continues at coordinate 2,198,667 of NC_085956.1, forward strand.
TGTGCTGAAAAATAACTCCTATCTGTGTTTTTGTAATAATTATCTGGTGCTTTATTTCATACATGGTGTAAAATAATTTATTTTAAATACAGTGTAATACCCTATTGATTATAAATCATATTTTTGTTGGAGACTCAGGTGCACATTCATTCGTGTATCAACCACAGTGACTCTGTCAGTGCCCCCCGCACGCACGTGTGTCATCATTGTCTCATATCACATTAATATCTATACTGCAAAACGTAATTCAAGACCAAACAAAGTAAGACGATGTTGCCACTGCAATAATTTGTTTGTAAAATAGTAAATTCCTTTTGCTAAATAATCACGCTAAGATAATTTATTTATTAGTAATTTTACTCCTGCAATTTAAATAAGTACTTTTATTTACTTATTTTTACATAAATACAAGACGCGCTAGTAAAAAAGTGGCAACATTTCTTACTTTTTTTGGTCTTTAATTACGTTTTGCAGTTTAGAAGACCGAGTTTTGCTCGGAAAACATATAAAAACTAAGAATTGCGCGTTTTCCCAGAGATAAGACCTAGCTAGATCGATTATTCACCCCAATATAGCAAATTTAAGCGTTTTTCAATTGACAGACGCCAAGATGGCGTTTTTTTTTTCTAATGCTAAGAAACGAACTATAGCAGGTCAATGGCTCACGTTAGGCGGATGGTCCCTAAAGTCCTCCTCGTCCTTGACCTCTAGTTTGTCGGTGCGCGGCTCGTGGTTGTTGTTCTTGGGTTTGTTCTCCTTGTCGTTCTTGTGGTGGCGCGACGACTTGTCCGACGCGTTGTCGGACTCTGACGACTGTCAAACATAACAACATTGTGACAAAAACAATTCGGATTACAGTATTTTCCATGGAACAGTAATATCACTAAACAATAGGGAGTATTACTGCAATGTTCTGCCGCCAGAGTGCAGCACTAATTTGTTTAGTAAACGATAGAGTAACTTATACATACTAGGCCTTAAACAGTTTTTTGACAAGTTTTCACTATGACATTGACGCACCAAGGCGGTTTGTTTGCAGGTAGCCTACTGCGAAATGCGAAAATCGAAATTTCTTTATCTGCCTCTCGATCGCTCGATTTTGATATAGTAATGAAGCTATTACAACATTTAAGATAAGAAATTTGCTGTAAAAAAATAGTTTATCGTAATGTGGGCCATTATTTACGAATTTTGAAGGCATCATAGACAGTTTATGATATGTGTGTAGATAAATAATTTAAACTTCACAACACATACCTCTTGTTTCTCTTGTTTGACGGCTTTGTCCTCAGCCGCGGTGTCGGCCGTAGGGCTCCCGGCCGGGCTCGAAGGCTCCTCTTTCTCTTCTGTAAACGAATAAATTGTTAATATCCTGTGTAAAGTAGGGTAAATGGTAGTTGTGAAGGTGGGAGTGTCAGTAGGAAGGCAGCATGCGTTTATTCAACAGTGGGATTCTGTGTAAGCACATCGCATGGGTTTCATCATAGCAAAAAGAATAGATAGTATAGAGGGGTCCTGTCATTGTAAATTTTGTAGTCACAGCAAATTTACTGCCATCTATCGACACACGACTAAAACTCAGAATGAAGACGTGTAAAATTAAAAAATTATTTTCTTATTTTTATTTCATTTAGATCCATGTTCATTTACTGATATATATGTGTTAAAATTGTTAAATATGAAACGCTGTCGTCACGCCAGAATAGGCTAAAGGTGTGTGCGGCATCTGTCCGAGAATGACTTTTTCTTGATATCCGAGGCACGTTTTTTCCTTAGACTTTATTCATCTTATACGAAGTTACATATGTCTTTGATCATAGTGATTGTAGTAAGTTATTTTAAAATCGAAATTGGAGGAATTTGTGGTTTTAATATGTATTTTCAGATGGATGAAACCACAATATAATAGGATAGTAATAAGTAGTTTATAAGTATAGTTTGCTTTTTTTTAATTCACTCAATATATTTCTCTCTCTGCACCAATTGTAGGTATGGTCTAAGATCCGGTATATATGGTCGATCTTCACCAATACGCCTGACGGATGAAATATATTATATTTTAAGAAAGATAATATAATTAATATCTTCCAGAACATAAATAAATAGGGTTGCCTAAAGAAATATGGACATTGGACAAGGCTATTTTTAATGATTTTTTGAAAAAAAAAAATTACTTTCGACAAATTTCACCGATTTGTCTGACGAACGAAATAAGTTTCAATGGAAAGTATACAACTTGTACAACACGAATCAACTAGGTTGCCCATCTTTTTCCGGTCACTATTATGTGGTTGCCGTGTCGACGGAAGACGAAAGTGATCTAGGCCTGCAGGTCTACAACTCCTACCTTCATCTCTCTCGTCGTCGGAGAGCGGCTGGCGAGGATGCGCGAACAGGTCCGGCAGGAAGTGTCTCAGCAGCTGCTTGATGCGGCGTTTCTCCGCCTTCTGTATGCCGGTCTGACGCCGCGCGTGGTGGATCAGGAGCTCGGCGGCGTCACGGACCACTTTGATAGCTGGGGACAGAGAAACATATTAAACACTAGTTCAACATGAGAATATATGCAACATAATAACTTGTCAGATATTTTACAAGTATGTATTGTATAGAAAAATCGTAGGACTGTCTTTCACGGCTCACGGCCCGACGTAGACCAATTTTAAGGGATGTATACTCTGGCACAGCCACTTTGTTGACTTTGTCAGTAGAAAAAGGCGGCTTTGGGCGCAAAGGATTGATCTCCCATAGTAAAATAACAACGGGTTGCACTCCGGGAGTGCCGGTAGAAGTGACTCAATGACATTGTCACAGTTTTTCGATCAGGTCACGTGTCCGTCTTACGCTGTCGCGAGTTTAACATTTTTTCCCCATCACATAAAGTGCACTGCGCCGCTAGAGAAGATTTCACTTCAAAAATTTAAATGCGCGCCTTTTTATACAGACAAAATTAAGTGTGTCTGAGTATTGTTATGAGATGGAACGAAAAACTCACCTCTCATACATAACTAAGTACATTTTGTACAACAATTTGAATGGACATTAAAAAAAGATTTGCGTATTTCTATTTTACATAATATATTTCATTTTTGGAGACTTCAGTAGGAAGGCAGCATGCGTGTATCACCACAGAGAATCTGGTTTTGCACATCGCATGTGTTTCATCATTGTCCCATACCAGTATGAATAAAAGGTATAAAAATTATATCATTTATTTTTACGATTAAACACTAACGTTAAATTCGTTTTGTGCACCAGATTAATACAATTTTTTCACTCAAAATCGTATCATGTCATGGAATCGAGTGCTAATCTCAAGGAGTTAATGATTATGAGACGTACCTTCCTGCCGGTTCTTCATATGATAGTCCACCACTAGATGCGGGCCGGGCTTCCTGGCCGCGTACGCGCTCTCCACCTCGTTGTAGAGCGACTTGGAGCGCATGGCCTTCAGGTCGTTCTGCTTGAAGTTGATGCCCTGGTGGTCGAGCGACTTCAGGTAGTATTTCTCGTTCTGCTCGCGCCATTGCTTATTGAAACCCTGTAGGAAAGATTTTATAGCATTAATTAATGTTATCAAGATCTGTAATTTGAACTCTTGAGCATACTTTTCCACATCTTATACCTTAAACGAGCAATTCTTGTTTATTTATATATTTCGTGGATCTCAGAAACAGCTCTAACGATTTCAACGAAATTTGGTACATACGGGTTTTCGGGGTCAAAAAATCGATCTAGCTAAGTTTTATCTCTGGGAAAACGGGCATTTTTAGGGTTCCGTACCCAAAGGGTAAAAAGGGACCCTATTATTAAGACTTCGCTGTCCGTCCGTCCGTCCGTCTGTCACCAGGCTGTATCTCACGAACCGTAATAGCTAGACAGTTGAAATTTTCACAGATGATGTATTTCTGTTGCCGCTATAACAACAAATACTAAAAACAGAATAAAATAAAGATTTGAATGGGGCTCCCATACAACAAACGTGATTTTTGACCGAAGTTAAGCACCGTCGGGAGTGGTCAGTACTTGGATGGGTGACCGTTTTTCTTTTTTGCATTATGGCACGGAACCCTTCGTGCGCGAGTCCGACTCGCACTTGCCCGGTTTTTTGAGTTTTAAGGTCTCCCAGATACTGGAATATCACAAGGTGACGATATAATTGTTTTTTTTTTATTGTCGTGTCCGTCAAAACCCAACAAGTCGCCCGTAAGGTCAAAATGGGAACATGAATTAGCTATGAATCGTTTGTCTTTATCCATCTTTGACTTATGTATTTGTAAGGAGATAAAACATAATTTAACCGATTCGGTGCTGATGACACGTCTACCGTGTCATCAATGTTTTTTACACATGGCTGATGACACGGTAGGCGTGTCATCGTATTCTATGGCGCATGGCATGGCTGCCGTGTCATGAAATGATTGTTACGCGCCATAGCCAAAAGTTTTCGAAAATGGAACACGCAACGAATCGGTTAACTAAATCAGGCCTGTAAAGTTTTATGAATAAGGGGGTTAGTTTTTACCTTCTGCGCCTCCCTCCACTCTTCCTCCTTGGCCTTGAGCCGGCGCAGCACGACGGGCACGGCCACCACGGGGTTCTTCTTCAGCCCCGCTATTATGTCCACCGCCTGACAACAACATATACATTATTTATTTTCCATTTCTCATGCTCTGAAAGAGGGGTCATTGTTGTTCTAAAAGGTGTGCAGAAAATGATACGTAACTGCACTAGAGCATTTTAGGTTCCAAGTAAGATTTATTTTACGATAAGCAATTGAAATTTGGGTATAAATGGATATGTTATACAATTTTCATTCTGATATTTGACTCCCCATTCCATAAAAAAAAACTATTAAAGCTATTTAAGCTATTATTCTACTGTACAGTACATATGGTGCTACTTTCCCCCGCTACCTTCCAGTGTCCATAAAAGCCGATTCCCACCGGCTTGCCTGTTCTTGGACGTTTGAGCAGAGTTGTAAAGGAAATATGTAAGCCAAATTAGCCCCGGCTTGCCTATGGATATGTTTGACGCGCCGCCACTGCTACCTTCCCTTCCCTTTTTTACTGGTGGGACTAATCTTAATAAGACCTAGTTTCCCCCTCTGGGTGGGAAGGTCAGATGGCAGTTTGTCAAGCGGACCCCAGGTTCGCATGAGCCGTGGCAAAATGCCGGGACAACGCGAGGAAGAAGGCTGGTGCTACTTTCCCGCACTAGTGCGGCAATAAGCACTTTCCGTGCCTATGTCAAAAATGTAAAGGACCATATGTACTTTAAAACGTTGTACAATACACGTGCAAAAAGGTAATTCGCAACTCGTGTCGATTTAAAACACTCCCTTCGGTCGAGTTTCTATATATCGCCAATCGTTGCAAATTTCCTACTTTTCGCATTTGTATCGTAATGTACTATTACATTTCATTTTTATACATTTTACTAAACTGCCTAAGCGTGCAAATACTGCATAAAATATGCTTCCATTACAAATAAAACATGTAAAAGCATTAAGTACATTTAAACAACAACTAGAAGTAAAATAAAAACTATAAGCGCTCTACAGTTCCTATCCTTCCTTTTGGTTTCTACTTTCCATGCAGATAATAGTTAAAATGAGCAAATAATTAAACCATAAAGATAGAAATATGAACCACATCAAACAGATTTTACAAACGCAACAAAGCTATATAAAATAAACGTGTATACACATTCTAATTGTCAAATCCTCGTATTGTATTTTTGATTATACATCATATTTTTATTGGAGACTCAGTGACCATTCGTGTATCAACCACAGTGACTCTGTCATTGCCCGTGTATCATCATTGTCTCATATCATATTATTATTATTTAATGTCTAAAAAAATATTTGTTGTTTTCCATCAGAGAAAACTGATCAACTTTTTCTCAACAAATAAAATAATTCATATACATAAATAAAAATATACGCTTACTAGTAATTAAAAGGTAAATAAATAAAATACCACGCAAATAACCAAACCGGGATTCGAACCCGTTGCAACTTGGTGAGAAGTAAAATCAATCGCGAAAATGCAAGTAAATAAAAAAAGGCTCAGGTATATAAAGCTAAGTCAGAATGAAAAGTAGTTACCAAAGATGTAAACAAATTTACCAGTAATAAATGAAAATTTGGTCTATGGGCGTTTTGCGAACCCTCATACCCCAAGTTTGAGAGAAGTAGACGGGACCATATACAGATGTAGTGTATAATTGTTTTCCATCGTATTTTGTCGGAAACGTTCGTATTCAGTGGCGGATTTGCCCTAAGGCACAGTAGGCCCGGGCCTAGGGCGGCAAGATATTTAGGGGCGGCAAATTATGACAAAAACTTCGCTGATGGTAACAAGCAATAACTCAAAATGTAGTCATTATTATGGGTGCCTTGAAAGGGGCGGCTACAGGGCCTGGGGCCTACGGCGGCAAAGACTGCAAATCCGCCACTGTTCGTATTTGTCATGCTACTTCAGTCGACCTCAGTACTTTTTGTACCGAGACTGACTGAGATAGCAAGACACGTTCGTACGTTTCCGTAAAAATACGACGGAAAATAATTATGCACTACATCTGTACTTGCGTTGTCAAATTTCAGATTTGACGACGTGAAAGACTATTAAATAAATAAAAACTAAACATAAAATGTATTCATCCTTACGTGTCTTATAATGTAAACAAACGTGACGTCAAAGTGTTATTCCAACAATACGATTCATAGACTCTAGACATCGTAATGTCAGATGTTTTTGAGGTGATCCGTTCGTGACTGCGATTATTGATGAAAAACTTATTAGAAATGATATTTTTCAATGATCATTTGGTTGATTACAATACTTTATGAGTTTCATTAAGTATACAACCACATTTAAAGTGATGATTATTGTGTAAGTACAGAGAAAAGTAGGATAATGTCTTCGACAAGCGTTTGTTTACACGATAGGACAATTAAGGATGAATACACCTTACATACATAGTTTAAAGTTTTCTAGTTTACATCTTGGGTAACCTGTAGCCCTACAAATAAACATGCTAAGAGCTTGTCGCTCGTACCACCTTCTCGCCGTAGATGCGTCGCAGCGCCCGCTGGTGGATGGTTGCGGAGTGACCGCCGAGGCAGTCGTCGAGACGGTACTTGGCCGCGTCGTCCGCCGTCATTCGGGAGAGCTTCTTCTGCACGCCCTCTAGCACGCGGATGGTGGCCGCGTTGGTTTCAATTACTACGTCCAGCTGGAAAATAAAATAGGATTAATGATGTTTAAAAATGCTAAAATCCTATCCTATTTAGTCAGATTTAATACTTTGAATGTCACGCGTTCTTTTGTATACTTACGGCGCGATTCGAACTTTAAGATATCGCGCCGTTAGACATTCGCTCGATATGAAATAGTAAAGATATGTGACGTTCCACGGAAAAAGGTACCTTATGGCGGCTGGCGTTTACGCTTATTATTAACGCCGCTCCAATATTCAGTCGGGGCAATGGTACCTTTTGCCGTGGAACGTCACATATCTTTACTATATCTTATCTAGCGCATCTCTATTTCATTTCCCGCATCGCGCCGTTAGTCTCGTCACCATGGTGGCGGTACAAGCTATCAAAAATAACTTAGTTTCTTATAAAGGAAACAAAACAAAGAGTATTCTTTGACATATGTTTCTGACACTTACCTCAAATCTCTCATCTTCGCACCGATAGATGTACTCTTCATACTGCGTCTTGCGTGACGTCACAAACGTAGAGTCCTCGCTCCACGTAGGGAAGGACACCCAAGTATCGTTCAAAACCTGAAAGTAACATTAATTGTAGTAGCTGCGTGGAGGGGTGTATAGAAAGTAGGGAAGGACACCCAAATATCGTTAAAAACCTGAAAGTACATAATATGTAGTACTAATGTAGCTGTGTGGAGGGGTGTATAGAGGTCACGCCAGACGTCAGTAGGAAGTTGGAGTTCTGAGTTTGAACATCGCATGGTTTTCATTATTTTATTTGGGGCATTATCTATGAAAAGGTACTGCAGATGGCGCACAGCGTCGCGTGGCATTGTATTTATATCGGAGCATCGTTAATAATGGCGTAAGCGCCAAACACATTAAGGTCCCTTTTCATAGATAACGTCACATTTATTGCCCACCTCACCTAAGCTAAGTTCATCTAAATATAGGCATTTAACAGTGTAGGTAGAGGTATGTACTATAATTAGGCCAAGCTTCAATTAACTTTATTTTGAGATCGGAGCGTGGGCGGATCTAAATCGGCTATGTATAAATATTTCGTAACTTTAAATTGCGTGTTACATAAAATAGTCGCGGCGGTCAAAAAGTTTACCATTTCACAATATGCAATTAAATATATCGTCGGGTGACAAGCAAAAGTCACTAACTAACACCATTGAAATTATTGGACAATAAACCGTGTTACAAGTGTAATAAAGTGGATTGTTACTTTAATTTTACGATAGTACTAAGTGACTTTTGCTTGTCACCAGACGATATTACATGTATGTTTTTCAGAGCCGTACGAGTATTAATGAAAACTAGTAAGGCATAATGTGCATTACAATGTACAGTTTCAACCTTTTAAAAACTAAATAAAGTAGAATTTCTTTTGTTTCATTGTCTTCTTAAACAAACGAAAGTCACCCTAATATAATATACAACAAGGTTCACATTAAAAATAGGGAAACTTACGAGGTTAAGTTACATAAAAAGTCAATCCTATAATTGGCTACTTTCCTACTAGTCAAATCAGCTTCTTTTTAGGGTTCCGTACCCAAAGGGTAAAACGGGACCCTATTACTAAGACTCTGCTGTCCATCCGTCCGTCCGTCCGTCTGTCACCAGGCTGTACCTCACAAACCGTGATAGCTAGACAGTTGAAATTTTCACAGATGATGTATTGCTGTTGCTGCTATAACAACAAATACTAAAAACAGAATAAAATAAAGATTTAAGTGGGGCTCCCATACAACAAACGTGATTTTTGACCGAAGTTAAGCAACGTCGGGATGGGTGACCGTTTTTTTTTTGCATTATGGTACGGAACCCTTCGTGCGCGAGTCCGACTCGCACTTGCCCGGTTTTTTTAGAACTGTCAAAACGATTTGCTAATATGGAATTTATATGAAAACTTGTGTAGTGACGCCACAGTCAACTCACCTACTGTTTATATTTCAATTCGATTTATTAAATAGAAATTGTGGTAAAAAATGACTATGTTTTTGTATTTATTATCTGGTATTTTATTTCTTGCACGGTGTGAAATAATTTATTTTAAGTAGAGGAAAGTACCCAATTGCGTCAAGCTTCAATGAACTTTATTTCATTCGCGATCTGAGCGTGGGCGGGTGTATATCGTTTGTTTATTTATAATGATGTCGTAACGAAGTTTGTAAACCGGTGGGGTGAAGGTCGCTGTTTATCGATTGATCCGTTGTGTAAGGTTTTGGAACTTCTGTAGATTGATTAGGAGTGTTATTATTGGAGAGAAAGTTTGGAAACTTGATCGTAATTCGTAACCATCAAATTTCTAAATATGAAACGAGGAAAAATATACGTTTACACTTGGCACCTTATTCCTTTGTGATAATGCAAAAAATGTAAACATATCTTTGAAGCCGACTGACTGTACTACTATCTAGTTCCACAGACTTCAAAGTATTATCAAAATACAACTTTAGAAAAATTACAAATTGAATAAGTACTTGTTTTAGTTGGATCTAGTACACCCAGGCGAGGATTTCGTTGCTTTGCAACAGGTACATCCGTTCCACATCAATTTTGGTGGCTAGCCATAAGGGGCTGTCTATAAATTACGTCATCGATTTTTGACAATTTTCGACACCCCCCCCCCCCCTATAATCATCCAAAAATCATGCTTCAAATGACCTCATTTCCTCCTACTTCATGCTATCGTCATCCGATGTCCAGACCCCCCCCCCCCCCCTATTCGAATAGCCCCTAAGCCGCGCGCTGTCGCTACTTAGCGGCCATATCTGTTCTGATCGTAACAGACGCGTTTTGTTAGAGAGTGTCTTTTGTACCTAACACTATTATTTATTCTGTGGTACAACTAAAATAACAGGTAAATATTAATGAATTGAGTACATAGGTAGCTGTATATGACAATACGCACCGTTATCACGTAAATGAGGTGTTCACACACCAAAACTTAGTGTTGCGTCACATTGAGCGGTGCGTTACGCATGCGTCGTCAGTATGACAATTATTTTTGTGTGTCAACTCTCGTGAAGGTGTCACACCGTTATTTACAATACAAACAGTTGTGAAACTTATTTTTACTACTTCATGCGCGTAATTTCACTTTGGCGTATGTTATTATCAAAAATACGGTCGAATTGATAATGATAAACTCCTCCTTTTTTGAAGTCGGTTAAGAAATAAATGTTTTACGAAGTTTTTAGAATAAAATAAAAATAAACCTGCTATTTAGGTATGATTAGAACGAAGTTTTTAGAATAAAATAAAAATAAACCTGCTATTTAGGTATGATTAGAAAGGGATTTTTTTAAAACAATATTAGCTAAAAATAATAATTTTATCCACAAAATTGCCTCAAAATTAATGGAAATGGTTAATTTGGACTCGCGTCATCATTTATTTTTACACCGTCGATGAACTAAACGTCGTTGAACAACCTCACGCTGAATAGAATGTTGGACAAATGTAGTACAGATCCATCGTATTTTCTCGGAAACGTTCGTATTTGTCATGCTACTTCAGTCAACCTCAGTACTTTTTATACCGACACTGACTGAAATAGCAAAACACGTTCGTACGTTTCCTGAAAATACGATGGAAAATAATTATGCACTACATCTGAAGGTGTTGTTGTTGTACGTGTGGGTGAATCAACAATTTCTTGTTGTTGCTCTGTCCGGTCAGCCAAGATACAATAGTAGCATAGTTTGTTAGAAGACATTGTATACCACCTTCTTCTGACACGCTTGTGAGATTTGACTACCACAAAAAAAAAAGAGTGTTTTTGGAATTTAAATGCCAAAAATCAGGTTTTGAAGAGTGACCAAGGAGAACGTAACCATAGCAACGAGTGACAAGAAAAAGTTGATTCACCGTGTAATAATGATGTTTTGTTTAAGAAGTTTAGGTATATGTATGTAATGATGCATTAGTTATTTGTACAACAAGAGATCAAAGTTTGATATTTCTTCGAGTGCTTATTTCGAGTCCCGTGCAAGCGAAAGATTCTATAATAGATCTTGAGCGTAGTAAGGGATTCGAAAGCGCACGAGATGTAAATAACTTTGATCTGGTGTAGTACACAAAATTTTTCACCCTAAGCAGTGAGAACATACCTAGAGGGACAGAGATAATAGGATCCAAGTATATCGAACTTGTGTTAGACCCCGCATATTAAAATGACATTTGACTATAAAGGTCGTTTGAATGTCATTGTCTCACTCAGTGAGCAAAATGCGATTTTGCTCACTGAGTGAGACAAAATGACTCAGTGAGCAAAATCGCATTTTGCTCACTGTTTTCAAGAAGCAAAGTACCCTTGTTTGAGCTGCTGAGGTGAAAAAATATTGTGGTTACCTCCTTGCAGAGGGGCGTGCGGCCGGAGCAGCGGCGCGCGGCCGCCTCGCGCGGCAGCGCGCAGTACGACGTGCCCAGCCGCTTGCACGTCGACAGGTCTGAGGGGGAACACGGACACTTAAGTACTTAGGGCATACTGAAAATTCCTGGACTGGCCACTTAAAAAAACCGGGCAAGTGCGAGTCGGACTCGCGCACGAAGGGTTCCGTACCATAATGCAAAAAAAAAAACAAAATAAAGCAAAAATAAAACGGTCACCCATCCAAGTACTGACCCCTCCCGACGTTGCTTAACTTTGATCAAAAATCACGTTTGTTGTATGGGAGCCCCATTTAAATCTTTATTTTATTCTGTTTTTAGTATTTGTTGTTATAGCGGCAACAGAAATACATCATCTGTGAAAATTTCAACTGTCTAGCTATCACGGTTCGTGAGATACAGCCTGGTGACAGACGGACGGACGGACGGACGGACGGACGGACAGCGAAGTCTTAGTAATAGGGTCCCGTTTTACCCTTTGGGTACGGAACCCTAAAAATAAGTCGTCTCATATAACAGAATCCAGAAACTTTCAGTATGGCCCACGTAACTTCCTTAATTTATAAAAAACTTGCTTGAGTGTAGTAAAAAATGTAGCTTTATTGAATTATATTTGAGTGATATAAAGTTAGAATGTAACTGTGAGATCCTCGTATTTCAGCCCGTACAACATTGAACTTTATTGCTTAATATAAAAGTCCAGTTTTTAATAATTGCCCTGATTATGATACGTTATGACTAAAGTTCTTTGGTGAATAACATTGTCCGTGACACATGACGTCAGCGTCACGTTACGCGTTACGCTGAAGCGAGTTTATAATTTATTCCGCACCTCAAAATGTGCTCAGCGCCGCTAAAGAAGTTCTCACTTCAAACCTACCTCAAGTGCAAAAACCTTCGTACCTATATCAAGTGCAGCGTCGCCCTGCGGCCGGTCGTGGCGCAGCTGCGCGCCGAGCGGGCCAATGGGCTCGTAGCGCACGGACGGCTTGTTGTCCAGCGAGCGCTCGCGCTCCAACCGCTCCCGCTCGCGCTCGCGCTCGAAGCCCAACAGGCTGTTGCTGGACATGCCGTAGCTGTTGTACCCTGCGAATTTATGGATGAAATGAATAAAGTGGAATCGTATACAAAAATCGGAATAATTTTGCTTTACGAAGGGGCAAAATCGTGATCATAGTGATAGTATTTGATACCCGAGCAAGAGAAAGATTCCAAAATTGAACCAAGAGCGTTATGCTCTAGTTTCCTAGCATAGCGGTGCCATCATATAGCGAGCGGCCCCATACAAATACTACGACATCCATATTTAGCCCTATTATTTAGTATGGAGACGGCCGCTATGTGACAGCACCGCTATCCTAGTGAAACCGATCTTAACCCGCATTTTTGATTTTATTATACTAACCGGAGGTAGGCTGAGTGGGGGTGGAGGGGGGCGACACGGGCCCCACGAAGTCCTGCAGCCACTTGTGCAGCTCGGGGTGGCGGCACAAGAACGGTGACGTCACGGATACGAGCTCCGAGGACGAGATGATCTCGTTGGTGAAGAGTAGCAGGCATCTGAGGGGTAAAGGGTCAGTTAAAAAGAGAATATTAAAACGGTAAAAAACAATTTACACAGTTCTGAATCTGTTGTCGAAAATTTGTTTTTTTTTTTACCCTATTACAAACCTATTTTTTTGTCACGCCCTAGCAAGGTCCGTGCTGTACTTTATAATGTTATTATTATAGTATGTAAACAGCTTTGTAATACTATGATGCCATTCAATAAATGAATGAAACATTTTTTCTACAATATTTCCTGTCTCAAGTCAATTGAATTGACATTTCTGTAAAAAATCACAGCTTAGGTCTAGCGAATTCTGAGCGCCCGACGAGCTCTGTCAAAGAAGTTGTATTCCTGCTGGGTGCTTACTTGGCGGCCTCGGCGTAAGATACGTCGCGCACCATGCCGCCGGTCAGAGACGACAGACGGGACTTCTGAGGCCTACAGCTGTGTGAGAGGTTAGTCTCTTACCTAAGGAAGTTGTCATAGACCTCCTGCGATCTGAGCGCCCGCCGAGCTCTGTCAAAGAAGTTGTATTCCTGCTGCGTGCCGTACTTGGCGGCCTCGGCGTAAGACACGTCGCGAACCATGCCGCCGGTCAGAGACGACAGACCTGAGGCCTACAGTTGTGTGAGAGGTTAGACACTTACCTAAGGAAGTTGTCGTAGACCTCCTGTGACCTGAGCGCCCGACGAGCTCTGTCAAAGAAGTTGTATTCCTGCTGGGTGCCGTACTTGGCGGCCTCGGCGTAAGATACGTCGCGCACCATGCCGCCGGTCAGAGACGACAGACCTGAGGCCTACAGCTGTGTGAGAGGTTAGTCTCTTACCTAAGGAAGTTGTCATAGACCTCCTGTGATCTGAGCGCCCGCCGAGCTCTATCAAAGAAGTTGTTTCCTGCCGTACTTGGCGGCCTCGGCGTAAGATACGTCGCGCACCATGCCGCCGGCCAGAGACGACAGACCTGAGGCCTACAGCTGTGTGAGAGGTTAGACTCTTACCTAAGGAAGTTGTCGTAGACCTCCTGTGACCTGAGCGCCCGACGAGCTCTGTCAAAGAAGTTGTATTCCTGCTGCGTGCCGTACTTGACGGCCTCGGCGTAAGATACGTCGCGCACCATGCCGCCGGTCAGACGACAGACCTGAGGCCTACAGCTGTGTGAGAGGTTAGACTCTTACCTAAGGAAGTTGTCTTAGACCTCCTGCGACCTGAGCGCCCGACGAGCTCTATCAAAGAAGTTGTATTCCTGCTGCGTGCCGTACTTGACTGCCTCGGCGTAAGATACGTCGCGCACCATGCCGCCGGTCAGAGACGACAGGCCTGAGGCCTACAGCTGTGTGAGAGGTTAGACTCTTACCTAAGGAAGTTGTAGTAGACCTCCTGTGACCTGAGCGCCCGACGAGCTCTGTCAAAGAAGTTGTATTCCTGCTGCGTGCCGTACTTGGCGGCCTCGGCGTAAGACACGTCGCGAACCATGCCGCCGGTCAGAGACGACAGACCTGAGGCCTACAGCTGTGTGAGAGGTTAGACTCTTACCTAAGGAAGTTGTCATAGACCTCCTGTGATCTGAGCGCCCGACGAGCTCTGTCAAAGAAGTTGTATTCCTGCTGGGTGCCGTACTTGGCGGCCTCGGCGTAAGATACGTCGCGCACCATGCCGCCGGTCAGAGACGACAGACGGGACTTCTTGGGCGGCGGGAGGCCTACAGCTGTATGAGAAAAGACTATTAGAACATCTGTGTGTATATTATATAAGATTGTGGTATTGGGAGATGGTCAGAACATAAAAATGCAGCCATTAGTTATATCATGGTGGTCAAACGGTAATTTGTTTCATCATATTAATTACGATTCCGAGAGTTCAGTTTTAGAAAAGAATTACTTCAATTACTCTTTTTTGACGTAATTCTATATGCAGAGTATACTGATTTTATAGTAGTCGAATGAAGAAAAAACTCGTCTTAAGAAATCGTAACATTAAAAATAGACGTCTATTTCTTCAAAAACAACAGAACTTTCAAGGGCAAACATGCGTCCGAGAATAAATTCTACAAACTTATTATTATTTGGTGAAATGAATTCTATTTATAGGTGAATAGAATTCATTTTTAGTTTAGGGCGGCCAGTTACTAAAAATGGCCTGTTACTGGCGAATTACGTATTTGGATTAAAATATAATAAATGTACTTACGCATCTGAGTAGAGGAGGTGAAGCTGGGTGATCGCTTCAGATGCTGCGGCGGCGGAGCGCTGCTCGACACAGTACTGGTGTGTTTGGGCACCTGCTGACATACATCACGTCAGTGAACTATATGTATCTTTAGGTATTTCAATAAAAGTAAACAAACAATTGAAACACTGGGCCCAAGGTCGACCGACAGCAAACAGTTAATAAAGCAAGTGTCGGTCAGATTAACCTCTAGCCGCCCATACGTCAAACCTTGCCAAGCAAAATGAAATTTTATTTTGTCAGCACAAAGTTCAAATTAGAATGGGACAGGAGACCTTTTTACAGGTCTTTGGGCGGCTAGAGGTTAATAGGTGTCTCGGGCGACCATAGGGCGGGCTCCTTCTTGGCTCAAAGATTAATTTTGGCGGTTCAAAGGGGCAACGCCGCCAGCATTCTAGGGTCCATTCCAGAAACAAACAATTGGTACATTTTCGAGTAGTAACATTTATTGGTTAACTGACCAATTACAAAACCGCCTGGATCTGTTACATTATTTGATCGTGTAATGTTTTCATCTACCCTCAACCACAGAATAAATAGTAGTACTAAGTACAGAAGACTCACTCTCTAACAAAACGCGTCTATTACGATCAGCACAGATATGGCCGCTAGGTGGCGACAGCGCCACGCGCGGCTTATGGCAAACCCCTAAATTGGGGCCGAACGGATGTACTTTTAGCTACCTGTAGCAAAGCGACGAAATCGCGGAGTGAGACACGCCTGCCTCAACTAGCTTAAGGAGCCATTTGAGGGTTTTATTTAAATACCTAAAGTTATATATCTATATACCTATAGTATAGTAAGTACAGTCGCCATTACTCTATACAAGTTCATACAAAAACACACAAGTGTGATATATTATTGGCCGGTACTGTATATCCGACCAGTCAAGGCGCTGACAAATATTTGACCTTCTGAGACTAAACGTACATTACAATGTCCATATTCGTGCAATATAATTTGAACCGCTCATGAGGCACTGGTCCCACCATGAGCTATCGGCTATAAACACGAACAAAAGATAAGCACTCCCGTGTAAATAAAAGAGACACGGCGATATTTATAGTTACTCGCCCAGCGGTGAGCTATAAATATCGCCGTGTCTCTTTTATTTACACGGGAGTGCTTATCTTTTGTTCGTGTTTATAGCCGATAGCTCATAGCTTACTAGTTCGCGGTGGGACCAGTGCCTGAACCAAATAAAGTACCATTTCTTTTGTTTCACTGCTTTTTAAAACGAACGAAATTCGTTCTAATTTATTTATGGAATAAGGTTCAAATTAGAAATTATATATGGTGGGTCTTACGAGATTAAACACGTCTCTATTATCAAGGCGCTAGAGTGCGTGATGGCGCTATACTGTCGTCGAATACGCGAGGTATACAGGGTGTCCCAGAATTCGACGTCAAGCCGTAAACGGATGATAGACCAAGTTATAACAGTTATCATAAAAATACAAAAAAAAAACCAACTCATGTTCTTTAAAAATTATGGTCACTTTAAAAATTCACTAAAAAATCCACACCCTGTAATTATTCAAGATTACACAATAATAAAAAAATTAGAACAAATTATGGAATTTGTAGTAACAAGAGTTAAAGAACCATTACAGGGTGTGGATTTTTTAGTGAATTTATAAAGTGACCATAATTTTTAAAGAACATGAGTTGGATTTTTTTTTTTGTATTTTTATGATAACTGTTATGACTTGGTCTATCATCCGTTTACGGCTTGACGTCGAATTCTGGGACACCCTGTATTGCTTAAGGCACGTCGAACACGCGAGGTATAGAAATGCTTAAGGTAGTGAGTGCAAAGTAGTGATGGTAACAGACCTGCGGCAACAGATGCTGCGGCGGCGCGGCGTGCGGCGGCGAGGGCGCCGGCGCGGGCAGGAAGCGCTCGGGCTCCGGCTCGGGGCGCGGCTGAAACATATGCACGTTAACACTCGGGAACCTGGACTCTTCATACCACATTATTACCGCATTACGGAACATGCGACACAACTGAAAACCGCCGTGTCGCCCAAATAATTTTTAGCTTGTAAGATTTTACTATTGTATGTATGTTAGTTTTTAAAGTTTGTAATGTATCTATGGGCCTTAGTTGCCTGATAAATGATATTTGATTTGATTTGGTTACTAGAGAGTCTCTTTTATTTTTTGCCATTTTTAAATATTGTGGCCTATTTTACCCTTTTGTGTTAATTCTATTCAGAATCACAAGCTCTTTCGATCCTAAAAAATAAAAAATGTGCGTTGACGCCGCAATCGCCGGTCCGCAAGCTCCAAATGACACTTCCTCAGTGTGGAGTGCAACATGTCGAGCGTTTTTCGACTTATACGTGAGTGACCCGTTTTTACGAATAAGAAACCATTTATTGCAACACAAAAAACAAATAATAAGATTTAAAAAAATTGGCTTGTTCGGCAAAAGGTACGGGCTCAGCATACGAGTACGCTGCGTCAGTCATTTCATTACAAATTGCCTGGGCAGCGCTGATTTTCAATCCGTCCCCTTCACATAACCACATTGACATTTAAAAATGAAAATGAAAAAATATTTATTACATTAATAAATGTTACATAACAAGGTAACAGGTTGGGACTCCCTATTAAGTATATTATACCTGTATTTATGCGGGTTAAAGGAAATTTTCCAGATTTTTTATATATTTAAGTAGCATAATTACCTGGGGCGGCATGAGCGGTGGCGTGCGCGGGTGCGGCGGGTAGTGCGGCTTGGTGACCGCTTTAGCGTCCGGCAGGAACTGCCCGAACTCGGCCAGCAGATCGTCCTGGTTCTCAAACAGCTTCGCCACCTGTTCCAACGACAACTATTTACAGCACGGACAGAGTTAGAATGGTGGTGAATAAAGAGAGGTATATATAGTTCATTCGCGTTAAGAATGCTGTAAAATCGGGACCACCCATGCCCGTAACCAATCAAATCGTTCCTAATTATAAAATATGCCTTCAACTGGTCTGGTGATGTGCCGATGCGAACGTTCTCGTTTCTGAGAATTCTTTTCCGAAGAATTTTTCGGAGAATTTTCAACTTTCTTAATTTTCTTTAATGGAATGACTTATTAACATTCCTTAAGTTTAATCAATCAGTGTTATTTTTTTTATTGCTATGACTAATACTAAATATTTGCTTTTAAGTTTCCATGGTATTTGTCTTATCTCCTACACTAAACTATTAAACAAAAGAATTCTTCGCTTTTGCGACGAAAGGGTAAAACTATCAGTGAATATTTCCGAGAAATTTCCGAGAACGTTTCCGATAGATTTATCTGTTCTCGGGAAAATTTCGAGAAGGGCACATCGCTAAACTGGTCACTGTGAGCTTGACTTTCTAATTAACCTCCTAAGGCCCAGCCATACAAATGAGAAATGCAATATTTGCTACAGAAATTTGAACCTACAATGTAGGATATAGAGTTGATTTTGCGTTGTTCAAAATCTGAACGAGACAAAGGAAAAGCAACTCTGTTCCAATTGAATATGATTTAAATTTCATTGAACTGAATAAGTACTATAGGTGGGACCTTGGGTCTTAGGAGGTTAAGAAAGATTTGATTAGTTGGTTACAGGCGAGGCTAGACGTGGCGGACAATGATATTACTGCATTCTTAACACGAAAGAACTATAAAGTCAGAACTTAAAAAGCAGCCATTAGTTATATCATGGTGGTCAAACGGTAATTTGTTTCATCATTAGATTAAGTGTAACCTAGGAATAAAGGAAGATTTTTGGGTAAATTTCTTGGTGATTTGTAAATGGATAAGTTGATGAAATATCATGTATAATTTATTAATTTCTCATTTAAGCGAAGTTTTGTTATATCTTCTTGAGAAATAAAGATTCTTAAACCTGAAATATGTATTGGAGGCTAGTTTAAGCCCGAGAGTAAACAATTTCTTATTATTTTTCTTGTAATTTCAAAAACTGTAACTTTTATAATAAATTATCCAAAAATAAAGGTAAACAAAAAAAAGAATTATCAGTAAGTTTTCAAGCATATGAACAACCATTTACGATCACATTTAATACATATCATTAATCTTTCAATATCTCAACTGTCAGCACTTTAGAAATTATAAAAATCCAAATTTCCAAGTGTTTCAAATTTTCCATATAATTTCTGTTAAATCTCAGGTGACACGATATTGAGAGCTAGAATTATTGACGAAGGTGAGAGGCCGAAGTAACTTTTCTGTCGAGGTATTACGGGTGGAATTTGAGAGGTTAGCATAAGAAAATGACCCGTATAAGAAAGGCCTGTGCACACCTGGTGCGTGTGCGTAGACTTGCACGTGCGCGTTGTAATATACAGTTCCTTATGAGAGAAGACACACCGCTTGCGTGACATGTGCGTGCGCGGATCCAACATTTTAGCGCACACGCAGCCGGTGTGGCCTGGCCTGAAACCTGTCACCATAGTAAAAAGAGCACAAACCTGCGAATACACTTCCTGTTCCGTCTGCTGTTTAGCTTGCGGTTCCTTCACGTCCCTATGGCCCCTCTGATACGCATGTAGTATCTCCAGGAAACGCTTGTACTTGTCCGGTTGGCGGGAAAACCGCGACTGTAAGCAAGTTTAGGGTTAAATTGGGTTTTGGAAGGGTTAATGTGGGGGTTTGTTGCTGTGTTCAGAACATAAAAATGCAGCCATTATTTATATCATGGTGTTCATACGGTAATTTGTTTCATCATTGGAATGGAAGTAGGTATTGAAATAAGTCAAATAAGTAAAGAAGAATTGAGGAATGACTTAAGTAAAAGCGATTTGCTATTCATTCATTTATTTATTGTTAAAATGCTACAGTCACCTGCAATAATATGTTACTCTTCGAAGGCCGCAAAAATATGTGACTCGGATATTCGGCCGATGGACAGGCCGAATATCCGGTATCCGGTATCGTCTTGGGTCGTCCCATTCGTTTTTCGTCACGTTCTTAAATTAGTCCTATTCTGCTTTCGTCACTCATGCTACATTCGTCACAACCGTCGGTGGCTTTCAATGTAGAATGAGTGACGAAAGCAGAATAGGACTAATTTAAGAACTTGACGACCCAAGACGATACCGGCCAAACAACTATCCGTTGCATCTCTAGTTTCTAGTGTATTACCCATAGTCTAATAAAAAATGGTCTTCTCTTCCCAGAGTGACAAGCCTACGTCCCAACAACATGGCCGCTATATATAGCGCTATCGCATATTATCATATAGCGCTGTCGCACGATGACGTAGGCTTGTGTCAGTCACGTGACCACGAAAAGACGGGAAGAGAGTACCAGGCGGAGTATATTATTATACCATGTGTATTACCTTAATCTTGTTGACATATTCGATGGCGTGGTTGAACTCGACGGGCTGGCCGGGCGGCGCGGGCGCGGCGTGCGGCCCCGAGCCGGCGGGCGGCGCCGCGGCGCCTGCAACATGCACACTTGTAGCGCTAGCCGAGGGGGGGGAGGGGTCGATGGGAGGGGGCAGGGTGGTCAGAACATAGAAATGCAGCCATTAGTTATATCACGGTGGTCAAACGGTAATTTGTTTCATCATGAACATGTTTAGTTGGTTTGTTGGTTTTTGACGAAAGCTGAGGTGGATGAGCTATCTGTATGATGACGAAGCCTGTGCTGTGGATCTGAGAGTTATTATTATGTTGTTTTTAAGGGTCAAAGTAGGACATCACTCAAAGAGCAGTAAAAGCGGCAATGTACATCGAACGAAAACATGTAATAATCATAACCTCAAATTTTACAAATATTTACGATGAACGAGCATGATTGTACATTGTAGGCACCTTGACTTTGCTTTTCATTGAAGTTCACGCACAATCTTATTTAAAGGCTCCTCTTCACGTTGGGCCAACGCCAACAAGGGACGCAGCCATGCGGTAGAATGAGATAGCAATATCACTTGCTCCCTCTAACGCATAAATGCGTCCCTCGTTGGCGTTGGCGTTGGCCCAACGTGAAGAGGAGCCTTAATGGTGGCAACACAAATTTCTCTTGAAATAGCAATGATGTAAACAAACAAGATGGCTGTCATTTCATCCTCCACATTCCACAGATAAAACACAGATGACACGCAATTTTGGAATTATTCGTACACAGTGTTGCTAAGATTTTTCAAATTTGCCGCCATTTTCTACTCAGATTTATTTGACCAAGTATATGCGAAAAATACGATAGCCTCGTCGCAGTCCGCTAAAAATAGGAGCGGCGTTGATAAAACCCGACTATATCAACAAACAATACTAATGTGTTTGTTTACTACGCACGAAGGTCACAGTATAGTACCTGTACATACAGCAACACACTTAACTGTACATCGGTGGACCGTATTACAAGAGGCATAAGGTCCACCGATGTCGCCATCAGATATATCGGAGCGGCTATGGCGCTCACAAATATCTGAACACGCCTTTATTGTCAAGGCATTAGAGTGCCTGCTCAGATATTGTGAACACCTTGGCCGCTCCGATATATCTGATGGCGACTGTACAGTTAACAATGTGGGCGATCGTACAAAGTACAGTTAGCAGCAGAAGTTGCTAAGCGGGCGAGGTGTTCAAAATTATCTTGACTCGACTTTATTATTAAGACAATAAGAGCGTGTCAGGGTAATTTTGAACACCTCGCCCGCTTAACAACTTTTGCTGCCGACTGTACTTCATTGTTTATTTTCCTTATATCTGCCCGCATTGCACACATGACGGGGAAAACTATGCGTCATGACATTCGTCATTGTACAATGACAGAGTTTATACTCTGTATGTTTAGGTATTTAATTTAAAAAAAGTAAACATAACAATTTACTCGCGTTTCGTACACATTTAGACCCACTTGCACCATCCTACAAACCCGAGGTTAAGCCATTAAACCGTTAACCTAGTGTCTAATTGTATGGGTAACCATGGTAACTCCAGGTTTAATCGGTTAACCCCGGGTTAGTGGAATGGTGCAAGTGGGCCTTAATTATACAAACGGGTGTACCGGGTAATTCAGTTGAAACGTCGGAATTTAAGGTAAAAACAATGAAATTATAGTAATCGAGACCCGTTTGTGTAATTAAATATTAAGTAAACAAACAATTTGTACATTTTCGGGTTGTTATAACATTTACTGGTTAACCAACTAAATACAAAACCGCCTGGATGCGTCACTGAACGACCTGACTTTAGGTGGTTCGCCTAGGTTACTCAAAACTTAACTCTCGCTAGATGGCACCACTTTTGCAAAATTTCAGATTTTATTTTTTTGTGAAATGGTCTTGGTATTTGTATACTTAAAAGTATGTTTCGCGCACTCTTTAAGTAAATATTGAACTATTAAAATAAACATTGAATACTTCATTGTGCAAAAACCACCTTTTTAATTCGACGGAGTGTTGCTGTCACGCTTTTTCCTACTATTACTCACACATGCAAACAGTGTTTCCGTGATCCTTGTAGTAGACAATTTCACACAACGTAAGTATGTTGCAATAGCGTAACGGTATGTTCGTGGAAATACGTGCAAGAGGATTGGGGTTCAAGACTGGTGCGAGTAGGTAATTTCTTTTTGTTTCTCCTTTGTGTTATCTTACCTTTAAACGAGCAATTATTAGATATATAATTATTTATTTATATATTTGGATGGTATCAGAAACGGCTCTAACGATTTCGATGAAATTTGCTATAAGGGGTTTGATCTCTTAGTTAGGTCTATGAGAAAACGCGCATTTTTGAGTTTTTATGTTTTGTAAGCTTTGGTCGGTCTCCCAGATATTCAATCTCCGCTTGGCAACTAATCCCAGAATTGGCATGCGCACTAGTTTTTACGAAATCGACTGCCCTGACCTTCCAACCCAGAGAGTAAACTTATTTGGATTAGTCCGGTTTCCTCACATTGTTTTCTTTCACCGAAAAATAGGTATCGGTGTATAAATAGGTAGGTATCAAATGCTATTTCGTACAAAAGTTCGAAAAATCATTGGTACAAGCCGGGGTTAGAACCCGCGACCTCCGAATTGCTTTCCGCTAGGCCAGCAGCGCTTCCCCCACATACTCAGTGTTATCAGGTTTTTTAAAAATCAAAAACCGGGCAAGTGCGAGTCGGACTCGCGCACGAAGGGTTCCGTACCATAATGCAAAAAAAACAACAAAAAAAAGCAAAAAGAAAACGGTCACCCATCCAAGTACTGACCCCTCCCGACGTTGCTTAACTTTGGTCAAAAATCACGTTTGTTGTATGGGAGCCCCATTTAGATATTTATTTTATTCTGTTTTTAGTATTTGTTGTTATAGCGGCAACAGAAATACATCATCTGTGAAAATTTCAACTGTCTAAGCACGGTTCGTGAGATACAGCCTGGTGACAGACGGACGGACGGACGGACGGACGGACAGCGAAGTCTTAGTAATAGGGTCCCGTTTTACACTTTGGGTACGGAACCCTAAAAACGATTACTTATGAAAGCAGAAGAATATAAATGATCGTATTAGATTTATAATTGTTACATATTTGCCGTAACTTATTTTTAAAATGTGTTTTTCAATTAAAAGACACGTCAAGATTGTTTACCTTATTTCTAATGCTAAAAAAAACAAACTATAGTAATAATTGTGTTTTTCATTCATAGACAAAATCCATTATTTTTAACCACAGGAAATTTTATACACTTCTTTTTAGGGTTCCGTACCCAAAGGGTAAAACGGGACCCTATTACTAAGACTTCGCTGTCCGTCCGTCCGTCCGTCCGTCTGTCACCAGGCTGTATCTCACGAACCGTAATAGCTAGACAATTGAAATTTTCACAGATGATGTATTTCTGTTGCCGCTATAACAATTAACAAATACTAAAAACAGAATAAAATAAAGATTTGAATGGGGCTCCCATACAACAAACGTGATTTTTGACCAAAGTTAAGCAACGTCGGGAGTGGTCAGTACTTGGATGGGTGACCGTTTTTTTTTGCTTTTTTTTGTTTTTTTTTTGCATTATGGCACGGAACCCTTCGTGCGCGAGTCCGACTCGCACTTGCCCGGTTTTTATTGCAGTGAGGAAGTCCTGATTGTAAAAATCAGAGAGATTAGGAAGAGTATAATTTCTAATTATCTTTGTAAAAATAAAAGAATACGTGTAGCCCATACTTAATAATCTATTTATGATAATAAGAAAAATTAAATAAAAATAAAAAAACAATACCAAATTTAGGTGTAACAAAAATACAAAAAGTTATGTTCCAGCATACAATGACTGGGGATCGAACCGGGAATCTTCCGTTTGCAAGCAAAAAAGCGACTGTTTGCATAACACGCCATGATAGTTCTTAGCTAAGCTGACGAACTTCTCGCTTAGGTCAATTAACTACCTGTCAAATATCAGTGTCAACAAAATTGCACTAAACATGACGGCACTCCAAATTCGAGCCGTGGTCAGCCCGGCAACGTCGGAAATGGTATGGCAACGTCGCAAATGTATCTGTACACGACATTTGTGACACATACATACGTAAAATTGATGAAAAGTTAACTATGATTTTTGCATGATTTCTGTATGAAACATTGTTTTCCTGTTAATTTCGCGCAAACGAATATTCGAAAGAAGATAAATGCGGAAATATTTGTGTACTAATAGTGTGTAGTTACTTAATGAGCTTTGATTGAATTTTGTATGAAAAGCGAACCACCTTAACCTACATTATTTGATCATGTAATTTTTTCACCTACCCTCAACTGTGTTAAGGAGTCATTTGCGGGTAGATTTTGTTTACTTTTATTGAAATACCTAAAGATACAGTTTATAGAGATCGATAGATGACCTAACCTAACTTTAAGTCACGCGAGAGTCTAATAACCTAAATTGCTGCAAGTTGCATATTTTATTTATTTATAAACAAGTTAATTATGCATTTGAGTTTTAGACACAATTACTTTGTTTTCGCGGTAAATATAGTGAATTATATTATTATTTAATAACCAGTCGCTTTTCGGTGAAGGAAATCATTGTGAGGAAACCGAACTAATCCCAATAAGGCCTAGTTTCCCATCTGGGTAGAAAGGTCAGATGGCAGTCGCTTTCGTAGAAACTAGTGCCTACGCCAATTCTCGGGATTAATTGCCAAGCTGACCCCAGGCTCTCATGAGCCGTGGCAAAATGCCGGGATAACGCGAGGAAGAAGTGACAACACAAATTTCTCTTGAAATATTAACGTTTCAGAATGTAAACAAACAAGATGGCTGTCATTCACGAGCCACATTCCACAGATAAAACACAATTTTGGAATTATTCGCCAAACTGAATAATGAATTTGGCCGAATACCGAATATTCGGTCCCTCGCTCGGCCGAATACCGAATATTCGGCATGACATGCGAATATTTTGAGTCACAATTATTATGAATACTGTTCGCCAACTAAGCACAACGTTTTCTAAGATATATTTTTATGTTGAATTGAATTAATGAATGTACTTAGAGTCAATCAAATCGGATCCATGTTGAAAATAAAATATTTTGTAATCAACAAATGCTCAAAAACGTGCCTTCCTATTTAACTACTTTCCAAGAATACGTTTTAAATATGAAATATACCTATTTTTTGGTTATATTTTTGAGTAGTTTTTTCTTTTTAAGTAGCTGCAATAGATATTCGGTATTCGGCCGAATAGTAGGCGGTATTCGGCCGAATAGTAGGCAACTTTCGGCCGAATACCGAATATTTGGCAAAGTGGCCGAATAGGCCGAATACCGCATAGTTGCCGAATATTCGTGGCATCTCTAGTATAAACTTACCAGGCGCATGGTGTATGGCCGCCTCGATCTGCTGATGCGCCTGCGATATATGATGCAGCGTGTTCGCCGGCGTCGCACTGACGGACAGGTTGTGCACGATCGCGTTGCTCACGGACCTGCGGGAGAGAGACGGTTAGATGCCGGTAGAGTGAGAGCGAGAGATGGCACGCACAAGTGGGTCAGAACATTAAATGCAGCCATTAGTTATATCATGGTGGTCATACGGTAATTTGTTTCATCATGAAAACGTGAGTTTAAAATGAGGAATTTAATTTGTCGTCAATTTTGTTATTGTTATCGGAATAACTATGCTTGAAAAATGAGGAGCTTATATTCAGATAAGTAAATAAATGAGTAATGTACAAGGTGTAAAGTTAGACCAAGAAAAGTCTGCAACGAATTTGATAGCGTACGCAGTGCAAGTGTTATTTTAAACGTCAAACTTCTACGAAATCATGACGTATTAAATAACACTTGCACTGCGTACGCTATCAAAAACGCTGCAGACTTTTCTTGGTATATCTCTAGGTTAGTTTGGGATGACGGAGTTGGAATAGTGTGTCAAGCTTACAGTGGTTGTCTATTTATAGTGGTATTTTTGTTACCGACATATCCAAAAATCACACGCACGCCAACATCATTGGTAGGAATTCATAACTTACCTAGCAAATTTGAAGTTTTTTAAGACAGGTTCATGCATGGGTAAGTATCATTTTATATGATGCGAAAACTCCTATACTCTACAGTCCGTTTTTTTAAGCATTAGAAAGAACTTCGCAGAAGTAAGCTTGTGGTTCCAAAACCGGCACTTTTAGCGGTAAATTTGAAGTAAATTATATGTATTGACCATGCTACATTAGATAATTCAATAATTATTAACAATTAAAGAGCCTGATAAAAACTGCACGCTTGCTTCTGTGGACTTCTTTCTAATGCTAAAAAAACGAACTATAATACCTGTGATAGTTTTTATATGTTGCGAATTTTATAAGTAGTTGATTGAATTTGTGGTTCGTCAGATGTATATTTCTCGAACGGTATTAGTCTAATATTATCAGTGTGTTGCCATGCCATGGTAACCCATATGATTGACAATTCGTGGACTAATATAATACCGTTTGAGAAATGGGCCCCTGGACCAAGTAATGAGGAGTGTATATTCAGGGGGGGTGTCACTACGCAGTTTAGGTACATTTGGCCGGGCCTCCCGGGCAGGGCAGGCGTATGGCAGTGGGCTGCCGCTCGTCCGCACGATCGTCGTGTCACGTGGCGCTCGCGCAATGGAGATTCACGGTTCGTGCGCGGTTATAAGTTTCATTTTTGCTGCAGCCGGCGAGTATAGGTATAATTTTATACCTAAATCTGACTTTTGTGAAGGAGTGAATTTTCTGTACGGTAGCACTATTAGTCTGTGGTATAGTGAGGAGGCGCGTGTATGTGGTATGGGTATACTTACTGCGCGACGGGCAGCAGGTGCACCAGCTGCGCGGGCGGGTGGTGCGCGGGCTGCGGGCCCACGCCGCCCACGCCCAGCAGCACGCCGCCGCCCAGCCCGGTCGGAGACGGCATCGACACTGACACCTGCACAACATATATACTCTGTCAAGCCATTTCCGTCAGTAGAAAAGAGCGGCAAATTTAAAAAATTGTTGATTGAATTTCGCGCCATTTTCTATTGACAAACTTGTTTGACCGGCTATAGTCAAAATACTGCTTTTAAGTACTTTAGGCAACCGTTCGATAAGTTAAGGGATAAGTTCCACTTTGTACTAATTACGAATGTTATTTTTCCTGTTTTGATTTGATTTTTATACAATAAAGTGTTTTACTACTATACTATTACATTACTAATAGGTCTATAAGGTGCTATCTAAACCTTTATTCTTTATTCAGACAAACAATAGGTATAAGTGTCTAAACCTTAATAAAATGTGAGAGGGTTTGTTTATTGTGTGACAAAAGACTAGAAATAAAGACACAAAAATGTACGAACAAAAATAGAGAAATTACAAAATGTACAACAGGGTTACTTGTAAGAATAGGTGTTTCTTGACCCCTCGAGAACTCGAGAAAGTAGATTTAGACCCCTTTTATAGAAAGACAACTATGACGTCTGTGACTTCATGGTAAGCCCTGTCATTTAAGATTATAATTGTATGCGTGTCGCGCGTTAACACGAAGAAATCTAAGTCTTATGAAATCAAAGTTTTATTTTAACGACCCTATCTCTGTCTATCGACTGTGAAATTCATGATACCATGACATACCTGGCCGTTACTCTGAACCTCGATCTTGTAGCCAGGAGGCAGGAAGGTGTTGAACCCAACTATGAGCTCCGGGTGCCCCTTGAACAGGTTCGACACCCGGGTGATGACGCCGGGCGTGTCAATCCTGAAACACAGCCTTAGTTTAGAGGTAACATCGTAACTACTCTATGGTTTAAATGAAACATGCACAGAAAATATATGAATGGGATTGTATTACTATGTTTCAATTTATGGAAATACATAATCACGTCATCTTTAAGTTATGTCTAAATTGTTGTTTTTTATGTAAAGCGCCCTCCAGACTATGCGCGTGAATCGCGGGCGAAGCCGCGAACGCGAGTGTGGAGTCTAGTTCGCTGATATGCGAAATCGACTCCAGACTCGCGTTCGCGCCTTCGCGCCGCGATTCGCGCACGAGTGTGGAGCGGGCTTAAGACATAGATATCTTTTTATTAAAAAGACTTCAGTAGGAAGGCAGCATGCGTGTATCACCACAGTGAATCTGTTTTTGCACATCGCATGTGTTTCATCATTGTCTTTTTATCTATAAAAACGAACACATAATATTTTAGGTAATTTAATGATATAACTTCTGGAGACGCCGTCAGAATCATACTTTATCATATGTAATTTACAAAATGTACTCTTCACCCATCCTGGGTGAAGACCGAGCAGCCAAAAGGGCCTACTTGGGTCGACCAACTACTGGCCGTCGTCCTCTTGGTCATCTTAAATACCGTTGGGCAGATAGAGCGGAGGCAGATCTCCGTGAGCTCGGCGTCGGCGAAAGCTGGAGGGATACCGCTCTGGATCGATCAAAGGGGCGTGCTCTCGGGTCGGAAACCAATATTCATTTTGGGTCACCGCGCCAGCCAAGCAAGTAAGTAAGTAAGTAGTATGTACTCACGTCTGACTCTTAAACTCCTTCATGATGTCGAGGAAGTCGTTGTAGACCTGGGGCTGCGTGTTGAACTTGTATTTGACGAGGTCGAGGTAGGAGAGCGCGTCCTCGACCTTGAGCCGCTGGAACTGCGCGCCGGGCGGGGGCGGAGCGCCCGCGGGCGGCGGCGCGCCCGGCGGCGACGCGCGCCCCGCCGCCGGCGCCGGCGGCAGCTGCTGCTGCTGCCCGCCCGGCGCCGGGACCAGCTGTGGGGAACGATCAAGTTACAATGCTGGAGCTGGAGGCTTACACACAGAATAACTAATGGTATTATCATACAGACCGGCCATTTCAATAGGAATGTTATCCAACACTTGTGCGGCATGGCCTTATCTTATAAGTCATTATGACATTTAACGCGCAGGCGCAGCCGACGCGTTAGATGGCGCTGATCGCCACCACAAAGCGCAAGCAAAGTGGAGTGGACGCGTTCAGATTTATTAATAGGGCCGTGTTGCACGGTTGCGTTCGTGGCCCACAAAATGGTCTCGCCGGAAGATCAGCGCTGACTTTCGGGTCAGTATTATGCTGAGGCGAGCCCATTTTTGTGGTAAACTTTAACGCTAACCAATTTTATTAATAGCTGCAATTTTTAGTTATACTTTTGTATGTAATCTTAGCTTTAAGTTTACCACGTAAAATACTTGATTCTTGATTCCATTCAGGCTATTCACTATCCGTAGCAAAATGCCGGGAAGAAAGATGATGATGACGGTCTGTACTAACCTTGTGCCGTAAAGGTGGCTGCTGAGGCTGGGGCGGCTGTTTGGGGTACTGCACGCCCGCCTTCATGTAGTTGATGACGGGCGGCGCCGGGCCGGCGGGCCGCGCGCCGCGGGCGTACCCGCCCACGGATAGCATGGCGGCGGGACCTGCGGACACGCTGTGGTTAGCTCTACGAGTTCCGCTACGTTGTATAAAACGGGTTTTTCTGCTCGTCGACTGTAATTCTTGAATTAAGATTGCGTATGCCAAATTGCAATTGGGTACTTTTAATGTATGGGATCCCAACTCAACAATAATATTCATTTCGATACGGTTTAATCAACTATAATGAAATTGACCAATCACAGCTCGCCGCTATCAGGAGGACGAAACAAAACCATAGCTCAAGTCAGAGACGCGCATGTGACACCTTTAATATAGTACATTTAAACGCACCTTACGATAGAGCATAAGAAAATGACAATTTATCATGACAAATGGGATCACATGACTAAGAAATCAGACCCTAACGAATAGGTATATACTTAATAAGGACTAGGTAAATAAGTATCTATGGCAAATATTTCATTAATTTATTTTAAAAAGCCAACCATCTTATATAGCTATTTCTCTCCAATATTTCATACCATAATAAACGTCAGAAAATAATGGTATATAAATATCCGAAAGAGGCCTTAGTAAACTAGAATCATTGTAGAATTTGTACCTAAACTTATTATTTTAATAACACTTACCAAGTATTTGGGGTTGGGCCGATTGGGCCAGAGTGTGCATATTGCTTGCACCAGCTTGCTGCATCTATAACAAAAGGAAAATATGTTGTTATGTAATCCATAAAATAC
Source organism: Cydia fagiglandana (assembly GCF_963556715.1). NCBI lineage: Eukaryota > Metazoa > Arthropoda > Insecta > Lepidoptera > Tortricidae > Cydia > Cydia fagiglandana. The sequence continues at coordinate 2,229,630 of NC_085956.1, forward strand.
TCCACAGAATTCAAGTTAATGCCTACACATTTTTTTGGCAGATGTAGACAATTTCATACTTATTTTTATTTAATATAATAATACCTCCATCTATCGGCACTTGTAAAAGCAAACCAACTTAGTAATAATTTAAATAGCCACATTCTACAGTAAAAAACAATAATAATACAGTTTTTCTGGAAGCAAATCGCTTGTTATGCGTATAAAAAAACCATTACTTCACTCATCGTGATAGGCGTAATTATACTTATAACTAGTTTTATTGCCTATATAGAAATAAATATTGCAAAGAGTTCTTTTTATTTTTAAAGATGATATCACTGGCAGATATGGGGCCCGTTTCTCAAAAGCATGTAATACAAGCGGCTGTCACTATTTGACAGCTTTTGTTAGAAAGGGACTTTGTTAGGCCCACTTGCACCATTCCACTAACCCGGGGTTAACCGGTTAAACCTGGTTACCATGGTTACCAGTACAATTTGACACTGGGTTGACGGTTAAACCCACCCACCCACAAAACCTACGTTGCCTTATTGACACTATCTTGCCTTAATTTCTTGCCTTTTAGCCTCAATGCCATGTCCCGCCAAAGTAAGTGGCGCTGGAAGAGGTGTTAGTACCTAATTATGATAATAATTATATACAAAGATATGTTTAATAATTGTGTTCAGAGTATAATAAATAATATTAACGTTGTTTAATAATTAAGGTAGTTATAAATAATTATAAACGTATTTTAATCTCAATTTGTATGTGTGAGGGCTATATGGGACCAATTTTTAAGTGTTGTTAAATACCTAGCTATTTATTAGGGGCTGTCCATAAATTACGTCATCGATTTTTGACCCCCCCCCCCCCCTATAATCATCCAAAAATCATGCTTCAAATGACCCCATTTCCTCCTACTTCATGCTACCGTCATCCGATGTCCTGACCCCCCCCCCTAATTTGAAATGACGTAATTTATGAATAGCCCCTTAGACAACCTTGTAACTTTTAATACAAGTGGAAGTCCCCATTCTAACAAAAGCTGTCAAAAAATGACATCCGCCTTTTTACAAGTTACAAGCTTTTGAGAAACTGGCCCCTGGTACATATTTGGTTTGGTATTTTATATGGGTTTTAAAATTGTTGTCCACAGATTATTCATCCTCGTATTTAAAGATCCTTAAATGATATGGAGATATTAATTGTAAACATGTTTGTATCATATTGGAGTTTAAAAATATCCTCTAATTTTATCTGTTATTGACCTGTTACAGAGATTTTTCTACGCTTATTTATTAGGCTATGTATGTCTGCGAATTTATGTAGCGTTCCGGCAAGTTTTGTCAGCTAAGACTTATTTATATAACACAACCGCTTATTTCAAAATCGAACTAAGATAAGTTGATTGGTAAACATTAGCTCTTCGTGACAATTCGACCAAAACAAAGTTATGAGTGTTATGACGCATTCCAAAGAAAATACTCACTACTCAAATTTAGTTATTACGTCCAAAAGAATTCAAACCGAAAACCGCATGACGGGCTAACCACCCACTATTTTCGAACTAAACGCGCAGAGTTAAAATTAACTCGTGCAAAAAACCAAGGTTCATGAATATAGTACGCCGGTTTAAATATAGATATTTGAGTAATCGGCCGGGAGAGTTTGTATGCGTCAGATGACGCTTGTTTCTATATATTACATACTGTTTTATGTTATGGCTGTCCGTGGGTGTTTACATAGCGTTACAGGTATATGTATGAGGAATGTTATGAAAGTGAAGGAAGCGAAAGAGGTATGTCAGGATCGTAGCAAGCGGAAATCCGTGGTCTCTGCCTACCCCTCCGGGAAATAAGCGTGATTATATGTATATATGTACAAGTATATGTATAGCGTAGATAAATTCAGTACAAAGGCTACAGTAAAGGATCAATTACACAAACGGGTCTACCGCGATATAATTTCATTGTTTTTACCTTTAATTCCGACGTTTCAGCTGAGTTGCACCAGCTGTGGTCACGTAAAGACCCGTTTGTGTAATTGAATATGTGTACAAAACGCGAGAGTTTAAAGTGTTATACAGTAAAGGATCGGCAAGACTTCGGTAGACATGCGGTAGTTCAAATTGACATTTGGCGAATAAAACATGGGTTACTAAATAATAATACCACCATACAGAAAGACACTTCCTATATAACCGAAGTTTGACAGCGATTCAGGGCCACTTGCACCAATCACTAACCCGGGGTATACCGGTTAAACCAGCAGTTACCATAATTACCAGTACAATCTGACACTGGGTTAACGGTTTAAACGGCTAACCTCGAGTTAAAGGGATGGTGCAAGTGGCCCTCAGGGACAAAACATGCTTTCCCAATCGAATGTATGGCACAATCCGTTTCGGCTATTTATGGTTGTCAAAATTCAAGTGATTATCTTATCTGTGGTCGTGCACGCAAAACATGAATCTAGGATATACCTGGATCTGGCATGAGTGGTGGGGGTAACTGACAGAACGGGATAGTCTTATGTATCTTTCAGTAGGAGTAGCAGAGAAAGCGGTATTATTGCTTGTCCTTGTCACAGTCTCACTTTTTGTTTGTTCCCCACCTTTTTATTAGTATGGAGAATGGTGGGCAACAAATGAATTCGACCAATCACAGTGTCGCATTTGCGTATGTTTTGTCCCTCACGGAGGCACGCGTATACCACTTCTATGCGATCCTACCTTCTATGACGTAAAAGGACGCTAAGTAAAATCAACCCTAATAATTGCCCGGAGCAATGCCGAGCAGAACGGAGCCGAAAATGCCCGGAAGGAGGAGTCTCGCCCCACTGGTAGTATGGAGATTCACTTTAGTTAGGACTAGACTACAACTCTTCTCTTCTTCTTCCTCGCGTTATCCCGGCATTTTGCCACGGCTCACATGGGAGCCTGGGGTCCGCTTGACAACTAATCCCATGATTTGACGTAGGCACTAGTTTTTACGAAAGCGACTGCCATCTGACCTTTCAACCCAGAGGGGAAACTAAGCCTTATTGGGAGACTACAACTCTTCTACAACCAATAATTTCTTAGTTCCTAGATAATGATAGTTTGATAGTGCTATGTACGTCCATATTAACTGGTGACATGCGAGCTATTGCCATTGGCCGATCGATGAGAATAACTAATAGCTTGACAACAGATTGTAATATTCAAGCTGTTTTTACTGCATCGTGAGCTCTTCTACAAACAATAGCATACTATGGCTCGTCTACACGATGGGCCAACGCCGGCCACTCCAAGGGACGCAGCCATGCGGTAGAATGAGATAGCAATATCACTTGCTCCCTCTAACGCATAAATGCGTCCCTTGGAGTGGCCGGCGTTGGCCCATCGTGTAGAGGAGCCATTACCTTCGAGCATCACCAGGAAAGGAGACGGCATTTGTACTATTTCCCTTCTGCCGGAGGAGCATTCCACGGGCTGTCCCGTACAAACGCATTTTATTTCCTGTGTTGTGACTTTTTTTTCGGCATTTAAAGCAGTCGATTATATTTCTGTGCATATTTTTGAACGTTTGTCATAGAAAAGGAAACTCTTATACCTGCAAATCTTCAGAAAATTCGCGTTTGTACGGGACAAACGGTAGACAATTTCATGGAATGCTCCCGAAGCATAGGCACAACTGTAGGTACCTATAGAGGTCCGTACACAAAAAGAGAATATGCAAGATTTGTCTTAGACGTATGTCATTTTCTATGTATTTGTCTCGTCATTACAGACTGGATTTTGTATGTAGTGAGTGAAAAGTGCGACTGTATGCACGTTTCCCCCCGCCAGTACAGCGGTGTGACACCGCTTCAACGCGATTGGTTGATGAGTTCGCATCACGCACGCGATTGGTCGAAACTAATTGCGTTAGTCTGCTCGATTGGCCCGAATTCGTGAGTAACAACGCTGAACTATATACTGAATTCGTGAGTAACATTTTTAGTGGTAAGGCCAGTCCTTTGGGGTCATCCATTAATTACGTCACACCAATTTCTAGGTTTTTTGACCCCTCCCCCCCTTGTCACACTTGGTCACATTTGGCAAACCCCTCCCCCCCTAGTGTGACGTCACATTTTTTCTACGAAATCGCCAAATCGAATTAAGTAAGTACCTAAGTATTATTAATATTTTATCAAAATATTTTTGACGATATAAATATTAGTAATTTTATAACCCAAAACTGCTTAGGAAAGAAAATTAAACGATTAAAAACTATTTTCGTTTTAAAAACTTGTTATTTAAATGTACAGCGAACTAAATAATTTAAATAAATTTTCGGTTACTGACGAAGTTAAAGTGACGTCACAAAGTTTGTGTCTCCCCCCTCCCCCATGTCACAATATGTCACATTTTCTTGACCCCCTCCCTCCCCCTAAACGTGTGACGTAATTAATGGATGACCCCTTTACGTCAATGCATGTCAGTGATTGCCGATCGATGAGAATAACTAATAGCTTGACAACAGTCTGTAGTATTCAGCCATGTTGACTGCATCGTGCATCGATGTGCATTATGACTGTATAATAAAGGGTTTTCCTTTAGAAAATAATAGCGTCGGCCATTATTTACAGAATTCTAGAGATGTCCGGCACAGTGACTGTTATTTTGAAAGACGAAGCACATATTTGTACACATGTCAATAAAACCAGCGTCTGTCCGTGACTGATCTCTCGGCGTGATGATGATTGATATGTCGGCGGCCGATCGTAAGATCAGGCATATCGTGAAACGTGAAAATCTTTGACTCGTTCCCTGAGTCGACGAAGCCCCGCGTACGCGGGGCTCTTATTTCTGGGCAGTTTACCCTTCGGGCATCTGAAGCAACCTAACGAACCTATCCTACCTATATGTTGGTTTAATGTGACTATCGTCGAAACATTACACAGGAACATTACGATCTGCCTGATCTTACGATCGGCCGCCGACAGATAAGTATCCTATGTCCGTTCATCACTGGGTCTCAAACTATACTCTGTATCTTTAAGTTACTAAACTTAAATAAAAGTAAACAATTAATTTGTACATTTTCGGGTAGTTATAACATTGATAACCAACTAAATACAAAACCACCTGGATCTGTCACTGAACGACCTGACTTTAATCTACATTATTTAATCATGTAATGTTTTCATCTACTTTTTTAAATACCTCTTAGATACAGACTATCCCCCTTATTCATTAACGTCTACTAAAGTTGACAAGCCGATAATAATAGTTTGTCCCCTTTCCATCATACCAATACGTCGTCGGAAAGGGACAAACGATTATTATCGGCTTGTCAACTTTAGTAGACGTTTATGAATAAGGGGGTATACCTCCATACTAATAAGTACACCTTACTTATTTTATTATGTACATCATTATCTATTCTGGGGCAGTTTAAAACAAACACCAACGAAATGGTATTGACACACCTCGACACAAGCGCCGATAACATCTGATAACCCGTTGTTTACTCGCTATCGCTAATGACTGGTGTGTTATTGTATTTGCATACAGATACAGGCTTTACAACTACTCTGAAATTAGCATCGTGGACTATTGATTTCACTCACTGCACTGCCCTCAGCTTCTTTGGTCATATCTTGCGGTCTAAAAAGCACGACCCAGAAAGGCAGATTATCTTGGGCCAAATAGAGGGCAAGCGAGTGCGAGGAAAAGCACCCACGAGGTCCGATGTTGTGAAGAGGGTGGTTGGCGGCAACATGCAGTGCGTGACCCATATGGCTTATGATCGCACACTGTGGAGACGTAGCATACATGTTAACTCACATTATAGACGGGTCTAACGCGAATTATATTCAATTACCTTGATTTACCGACGTTTCGACACAGGTTTCACTGGTCGTGGTCGCGGCTGACTGATGTCCCAGCAAAATGTCAAACAAAATCAAGGTAATTGAATATAATTCGCGTTAGACCCGTCTATAATGTGAGTTAATATGTATTCAAAACGCGAAAGTTTAAAATATTATGTAGCATACATGGTCGCGATCCTCAGTAATGAGGGACCGAGGAAGAAGAGAGACTATTGATTGAATTCTTAGTAAGCTCACTAGATGGTGTTGCATTCCTTTTAGACGTCTCTTAGTCGCGCAATCAAGAAATACAGCAATTATTCCTATATAATAATTTACGCGCTCTCTCTTTTATCGCTAATGACTAGTGTGATATTGTATTTGCATGCAGATAAATATTTGGGAAAACATACAAAAACTCAAAAATGTGCGTTTTCCCAGAGATAAGACCTAGCTAGATCGATTTTTCGCCCCCTAAAACACCCATATAGCAAATTTCATCGAATTCGTTAGAGCCGTTTCCGAGAATTGCTCGTTTAAATTGTGTGTGTGTGTGTGTGTGTGTGTGTGTATGTGAAGTTATTAATCCCAATTTATTTGAGAAGCCTGAATATTTTATTATCCAGAAAACTCCCTGTAAATTAATAAACGGTCATACACATCGCGTTAGACGACTCATACAAATGTACGACAAAATTGAGAAGTTTGTGGCGTGGCGAGTCAGTTACTTAAAAAAACCGGGCAAGTGCTAGTCTGACTCGCGCACGAAGGGTTCCGTACCATAAAGCAAAAAAAAAAAACAAAAAAAAGCAAACGGTCACCCATCCAAGTACTGACCCCTCCCGACGTTGCTTAACTTTGGTCAAAAATCACGTTTGTTGTATGGGAGCCCCATTTAAATCTTTATTTTATTCTGTTTTTAGTATTTGTTGTTATAGCGGCAACAGAAATACATCATCTGTGAAAATTTCAACTGTCTAGCTATCACGGTTCGTGAGATACAGCCTGGTGACAGACGGACGTTTTCCGTCGTCCCTAAAAAACAGCAGCTATTTCTGCATGTCACATATAAGCGTTGTATGTAAATATTCATTTTATTAAACATTGTACTAGCAATTGTAATGAGTTGTTTTTTAGGGTTCCGTACCCAAAGGGTAAAAACGGGACCCTCGTCTGTCCGTCCGCCCGTCTGTCTGTCACCAGGCTGTATCTCACGAACCGTGATAGCTACACAGTTGAAATTTTCACAGATGATGTACCTATACTATAACACCAAATATAAATATTTAAGGGCCCCCCACATCTAGCGTCTTTCGAGCGTCGGCGTCTACAACTCTATGGCCGCTGCTCGACGCAACGTCGACGCAACTGCGCAGCGACGTCATTTTCCCTAGCGCTGACCAGACGCCGACGCTCGAAAGACGCTAGATGTGGGGGGGGGGGCTAAGGGGGTCTCCCATACAACAACCGTGATTTTTTGCAGTTTTTTGCGTAACGGTACGGAACCCTTCGTGCTAGTCCGGACTCGCCCGACTCGCACTTGGCCGGTTTTTTCATGGAATTGTAAATTAGATTCTTGCATGCTATTAATTGTTGCATGTAGTTTGATTGGCATAATTGATTCTTCAAATGCGGATTAAGTCTTCATTAATGGATTTAAAAAACGGAGTTGTCAGATTTCATACATATGAAAATACTACCGGATTTTATTCCAAGTGTATAAATATTATTATCACTATGATGAGTAAAATAATGCAGAATATTAAATGCTACACGTTAAGAGCGGAATCTTATTCATAACTAGCGATCCGCCCCGGCTTCGCACGGGTTAACAAATTATAAAAAGGTTTACATCACGGGTGCTATCGACAGTGTAAACGCGCCTTAACCCTTTATAAGGCATAATCGTCTAGGAACTATGCAAAATTGAACCCTATCACTTTGAAATAAAGTTCAAAATCAGGTGGGAAATATATTCCCTCTACCTTATAAAAGCTCAGGAACTTCTATAGTCTATACTAGAGATGCACCGGATATCCGGTAACTATCCGGTATCCGGCCATTATTTTACTATCCGGCCGGATACCGGATAGTAATATTGCCTGATTTCGGAGTAAACAAATTGGATTTAAGAAACAGACACGGTCATAATCGTACTTGTTTATTATTTTAAACAATTTAATCATTCCACTGACTTGCACTCGCACTTATTTCGAACCTAGAAATGAGTCCGCGAACGTTTACTAGGAAACAGGTCAAACCTGAAGAATACGCACATGAAAAACCGAAATGTATTAGGTATAGTTCCGCTGGCCGAATATTCGGCGGCCGGATACCGGATATTCGGCCGATAGTCAGGCCAAACAACTATCAGTTGCATCTCTAGTCTATACCATTCGTCTTCGGCAGTGTAAGCGCGCCGTAAGCACCTGTTTCGATATGTGAGCGGCGTTCGATAGAAATGTCAATGCACCCAGAGGACCTACCGCGAACCACGTTCGATGCGTCGCCTCTCTGTCGCACTTGTAAATTCGTACGTAAGTGTGACAGGGAGGCGACACGTCGAACGTGATTCGCGGTAGGCCCCCAGATTGCACAAACCAGTTCGGAAGGTGTTTTGGTACGCGTCCAACACTGGAAGGTCGACTAGGAACACTTTATTGATCTTTAATAGACCTTATAACGTTGTTATAGAGGTTATTGTTGATCAAAGTGTGTTTATGGCAAGCCTTATACAAGGTCATCATCATCATCATTTCAGCCTATATACGTCCCACTGCTGAGCACAGGCCTCCTCTCATGCGCGAGAGGGTTTGGGCTATAGTCCCCACGCTAGCCCAATGCGGATTGGGGACTTCACATACACCGAAAAACATCGTGAGGAAACCTGCATACATCTGCGAAGAAATTCAAAGGTGTATACAAGGTAATAGCGACTAACTATCGTTTGTTTCTTTAGGTATTTAAATAAAAGTAAACAAACAATTTGTACATTTTCGGGTAGTTATAACATTTATTGGTTAACCAACCAAATACAAAACCGCCTGGATCAGTCCCTGAACGACCCGACTTTAACCTACATTATTTGATCATGTGTTTTCATCTACCCTCAACTGGCTTAAGGAGCCATTTTGCCGTAAGGTGCAAAAGTGTATACGTATTTTTGACGTCGACTGTACACAGAAATGTATAAGAACTGCTTTGAACTAAATCTGCTTTACCAATAATTCTGAAGTAAGCTGAACGCCTCAAATCTAATCCAAATCAAAAAGTTATATATAGTTATTTACGATACAAGTGCGTAAAAGAGAAAATTCGAAACGAGTGGCGATAAATTAAAACACGACCGAAGGGAGTGTTTTAAATCGACACGAGTTGCGAATTATCTATTCGCACGTGTATCGTACAACGTTTTACAGTACATATGGCCCTTTAAACTTTTGACATCGCACGAAAAGTGCTATTTTACGCACTAGTGCGGAAAAATAGGACCATATGTACTGTAAATGTATATTTTGAGTGTATGAGCATTTTCGGCACGCCATACCCTATGGTAGAGTTTGACGCTTCCAACGTTAACTATGATATACCCCTTGTACGCAGCTGTCATACCTATCGCAGGTAAGCAACGGGAAATGGGGGACCAACTTATATTTAAATGGAGTTAATTGACACTTGACAGATGTTAATTTTAATATTTTACTAATAACATACGAGTAATACCGGGTGTGGCCTGTTATACGAGCAAAACATTAAACTGTAGGCTGTACTCTTCATACTGACCAACATTTGTTCAGCGACTTTTAAAAATAACTTGTGGTTTGATTTTTAACATACTTTAAAGTTTATTCTAAGACGCAATGTATTGCGAATTTTGTTATGTTTAAAGGCGTGACAAGCAACGTCAATCACAATGATATGGCGTGGCGATCGCGTCCATTGAAGATAATATTTATTTTGTATGAAAAATAGGGAGACTAAATTCTTCATAATTTTTAAATGTTGTTGAACAAGTGTCACCATTTGAGGAGTACAATCTATGTTTTAATTATTAGCTCGTATTACAGGCCACACCCGGTATAAGGGTCAAACAGGTCACTGTGTTACGTTCTTTCCTGTAGACATACACAAGAGTTAAGGGCTATAAAGTTTAATTTTCTTATTTAACCCTTACCCACGTAAAAAGGTCCTCCTTTTATTTACAGAACTATGATAAAATCATTACTTACCTGCCCACAAACTGTTAACTATTGCCCACAGGAGAGAAAAATGTACAGTTCGCGCGAACACGCTAGTTTTCTCTCCTGTGGGCAATAGTTAACAGCTTGTGGGCATGAAAGTAATGATTTTATCATAGTTCTGTAAATAAAAGGAGGACCTTTTTACGTGGGTAAGGGTTAAATAAGAAAATTAACCTTTATAGCCCTTAACTCTTGTGTATGTCTACAGGAAAGAACGTAACACAGTGATCTGTTTGACCCATAAGTAAAGAAAGGGGGGTAACTCTATACCTCAGTTTTCTAACGTGAGTTATTACGTAGTCGACATCTACCGTCCAGTAGCGGAATTTATCAGTACTGCTAGAGTTAAACCAAGAAAAGTCTGCAGCGATTTTGATAGCCCACGCAGTGCAAGTGTTATTTATACGTCATAATTTCAGAGAAGATTGACGTTTAAAATAACACTTCCACAGCATGGGCTATCTAAATCACTGCAGACTTTTCTCAGTCTAACTGTAAGCGATCCTGAAATGTCTTTTGAATTGAAAAACGCTTTTTAAAAATCATCGAAAAAGAATATGAATGATCGTATTAGATTCATAATTGTTACATATTTGCCGTAACTTATTTCAAATGTGTTTTTCAATTAAAAGACACATCAAGATTGTTTACCTTATTTCTAATGATTAAAAAAACGAACTATAGATGTAGATGAACAATGATTATTATTATCGTCTGTCTACCAATATTAGTTTAGTATCTATTATCCTGTTATACCTAATCCGATGACAATGCCACTTAAATATCCTTGGTTTACAAATCATAGTGGGAATTGTCTCAGGATGTAGGTTGAACTTACTAATGTATAAATCTATGTCCTCTTTTTGTATTATCTGCCTATGTCTGTTGTTTTTCCCAATAAAGAAAATAAAATAAAAATAAATAAATAGCGTACCTGGGCAGGTGACTGAGACAGCGGGGCAGGCTCATCCGGGGCCAGCCGCGGGACGCCTGTTCGCTTCATCATGGTGGATCAGAGAGCCATCACACGATCACCTGGAACGTTACATTATTGTGTTAGAAACTATATACTTAGGTATGGAAACAAGGGGACATCTGACATACTCAAATAAAGGCATTTTTAATGGCTTTTTATTTTGACTGCGGAGAAATTTCAACTCATCGAAATATCTTCCATGTTTTACATTATTAACTAGTGTCACTGAGGTAGCGATTTAAAAACAGGTCCATGTGCTTAGGAACCTTTATAGACATAGAAGGAGCCTTCGACAGGACTAGGTTCAGCAGCATTGCAGCAGCACTGGTAAGACATGGTGCGAATACAGTCATGACCAAATGGATAAACAACATGTTGAGCCAGAGGATCATAAGACTTGGGACAGGCGAGACACAGCAGGCAGTAGTGGCAAAGGGATGCCCCCAAGGGGGAGTTCTATCGCCACTTCTATGGAACCTAGTGGTGAACGACCTCATAACAACATTAAACAACAATCACTATTACACAATCGGCTATGCTGACGACATAGTGATACTAACAAGCGGCAACCACTCAGGTACGGTATGCGATGTTACCCGCTCTGCACTAGCCATCGTGGAGCGCTGGTGCGTTAACAACGAACTCACAGTCAATCCTCGCAAGACGGAGCTGGTAATGTTCACCAACAAACGCAACTTGGGAAACTACCACCTTCCCAAACTGTTCAATACAGAACTCCAACTATCGGCAGAGGTAAAGTCTCTAGGGGTAATACTTGACAACAAACTGAATTGGAGTAATCACCTAAATGGCAAAATTGATAAAGCTACAGTCGCGTTCTGGCAATGTCGTAGAATGGTGGGTAGAACCTGGGGATTAACTCCTAGGCTAACTCTATGGCTTTACCAGGCAGTGATAAGACCAATAATAAGCTACGGCGCGATAGTATGGTGGCCACGCACCAAACTATCCACTGTTGAGGCTAGACTACAACGACTCCAGAGGTTGGCCTGTATGGCGACAACGGGCTGCATGAGGACAACACCAACCGCGGCCCTGGAAGCCTTACTGGGCCTGCCGCCGCTGCACCTCTTCATACAACAAGAAGCGCTGGCTGCGGCGGTACGTCTCAAAAAATCTAATCTCTGGAGACCGCCTAGGGTGCCACACACCGAAATCCTCTACGAGGCCATAGGTAAGGAACCGCTTATAGAAGCGGTGACTGACAGGATACCCAAGCAGTTCGTCTTCGACAAAAAATACAAAATACAATTACACGAAGAACCCCATGAAGGACTCAACCCAAGGGAGCTGAGAATCTTCACGGACGGATCAAAAACAAGGTCAGGCACTGGCGCTGGGGTTTTCTCAGAGGACCTAAACATACACATCTCGACACCACTTGGTGCCCATAACACAGTCTTCCAGGCGGAATGTATGGGCATTATAATGGCAGCACACGCAATCGTCTCAAGGGAAGCAATGGACTACCCCATCCGCATACTCTCTGATAGTCGGTCAGTACTACAAGCTCTACAAAGTTTTACTTTCACTTCAGGGCTAATTTACGAATGTCACAAAGCTCTGTCAGAGGTATGTACCACCAATGGCGTAACTCTGCAGTGGATCAAAGGACACAGCAACTCACGAGGTAACGATGCAGCCGACATCCTGGCGAGAGGAGGCTCGGAACTGAAGGTGGCAGGACCTGAGCCAATCCTACCTCTGCCATATGCCTGGCTCCGGAACACGCTGCGACACAACACCAAGGTAAAACACCAGCAATATTGGTCTAACCTAGGCACATGCAGGCAGGCGAAGGAAGCCCTCCCGACACTCAACCCCAATCTGTCGCGGAGGCTTTGACAGCTGAAGAGACCACAGCTCCGGCTTTTAGCTGGGGCAATAACTGGACACGCCTCATTTAACAAACACCTATTAACCCTACGTGTTACAGATAGCCCCCTCTGCAGAGCATGCATGGAGGCAGAGGAGACAGCCGCCCACGTCATTCTCGAATGCCCAGGGGTGGCAAAATACCGGGCACAACACCTCGGCTCACCGGGGTCTCTCCCAGAAGTCGTCGGCAACATTAAGGGTCTGCTAGGCTTCTTGGTGGAGTTGGGTTGGCAGGAATAGTGCAGCCATCCCATCACGCAAAATAGGCGCAATAATAGACGTCGAGTTGCGGAAAACAAGCCCGCGATAACCTATAACCTATATATAGTGTCACACACAACCTAATTAATGTCATTGCTGATTTTACTAGGAAATTTTCCTTTAAGTATAGTTTTTTTTTAATTATGAATGGGCTTACTCATGGCCACAGACTAGCCGAGGCGTAGACGTGGCCTACGATAGAGCGAGCTCGCCCAGAAGGTGCCTGTTCACTCTTGGAGTATCAATATTATGTAGTCTATAAAATTTATAAATGTTTGTATATTTTATAAATGTTTTAGCATTTTCGGCACGCCATAACCTATGGTAGAGTTTGACGCTTCCAATGTTAACTATGATATACCCCTTGTACGCAGCTGTCATACCTATCGCAGGTAAGCAACGGGAAATGGGGGACTATGAGATATGATAAAAATTGTTAGTCTGATGTAATTTTACAGGCCTGGAAAAGCTCACTAGGCTGGAAAGGCTCTTTATAAGAATAACAATGATTTATTGCAGTACTGTGTACATTTATTCATTATTACTGGCCGCATGGCAAAGCAGCATAGGGATAGACGTATGGCCACATATAGGACAGACAGAATAACGTCAGAGACAAACACCACATTGCAGGCTAGCTTGCACCGGGCCCAAGACAGAGCGGCTTGGAGAGAACTGGTGAAAAGTGTCCACATTCGGCACGTCCCTCAGCCATGAGGATATGACAAGGAAGAAGAATTTTACAGGATTTCACGAGAAATCATCAACAAACTAAAATTACATTTAATAGTACTGAAATTAAATTCTTTGACTACAAGTTTTATTCAAGTGTGATATATTTGTATTGTATTAAATTTGCCCTTACATGACGTTACATAGTTTGTATCAAGTTAGAAGTTATGCAACACAACTTTCAACTTGTTTCTGTTATGTAAGTAACTAGATGTGTAGATTTAGATAATAGAAATAAAGTTAAGATTATAAATTGTATACCTCTGCAATGATTTCTTTGTAAATACAATATACTTTTCTTGTAATTTATTATATCTAAGTATTGATTTGACAGCATTATATGCAGTTGCATGTTACAATAATTTTAACAGTCAAATAAAGAAACTATAAAAAATACTAAGCTTTAGATTTACCATACAAATGGCTAAAATAAGATCAAAGTCTGTACCTAGTCCCATTTTGTTAATGGCGGTATAGTTAGATAAGATTATAATGATAAGTTGACATGTGATTAACATGTGGGCTGTCAAAATACAGTCAAAACTATGGAATTATAGTAAAATACAACTAAATCGCTATGAAACATAAATATGTCAGATTTAGGCATCATGTATTACTTTGATTTAGGACTTCATGTAGACATTTTCAGTGAAAGATTGAAGCCTTATTGCGACATACGCTAATTCAAATGTCATAGGTTATGTCTTATGTTTTTCATACGGATTAAGTAACGTGGTCATTTATGAAAATACAATATATTATTTGTTTTCTTACCGCGTGGCTTAGCACGTGGAGATATATACGGGAAAAAACGTCGGTTATCCTCAAGGTGACTTATACAAGGCCATGACCCGTTTTTTTAATAAATTACAATCAAAACGATTTCAAAACTTAGTTTTGAGAGTAAATCATTGCGCAACTTTTCCTTATAAGGTTAGATTACTCCAATGTACCATGTTGGGACTATGAAGGACGAAGATCACGTATTTTAATTAAACACATGACGTTTACTCACGTAATGACAAGATGCGTAGCGTATTCCAAATATAGACAAAGCTTTTCACATCACAGAACTAACGTTAATATGAAATAAACGTATTACACAACTATTGTGCTGAAATAGATTCCGACAAAGATGAACAACTTTTACCCAAGCAGTTTTGAATTTGGATTTGGAATTTCAATTCAAAGTACTTGCTCGAGTCGTGGCACCCACACAAGTTTCGTTCAGAAACCGGTCCGTAGGTACATCGATGAGCGTTACAAACTCGTACTTATTTATAGCGAAAAACGTACACAAATCGATAATCCCGGAGTAAATGCAGCAAAGCTAGCTATTTATTAATTATGTGATAGATAACTTTCAATAAGAATTTAATTATTGTTTTGCACGAAAAGGGAAATTAATTTGACCACTCCCGCCTTAATTCAAATTGCATTTTGGTATTCGGTTTAATAACCGGAAGTCTTGACTTTTTCTTTACGAACGCAACAACGAAAACCTTATTATTATTATTATTCCACTGTGAATCATAGCGAGCGGATCTCATTTTGAAGAATAAGTTGATGTTGTATAAGGATAATCATCTTTCAGATTAAAGCAGTAAAGTCCGGTTTGCATTGGGCCGGTGAAAACGGGGACGGAGCGGCAGTATTCGTCACCGACGTAGAAAATGGCGACTAAATACCAACAATTACATAGCTCGACTGAACATCAATGCGAATTTTATTCAGAGGGCATTAAAGCCAACCTATGCCTATTTAAAGAGCACACTCAGTGAGGCAATAAGATGTAAGCGACTATTTATCTGGATGTATGGAGATAAGGGAACGCGGCACTAAACGATGTCCTAAACCACTCAAAAATAATACATACCGATCAATCCTGAGCGAGATTACGTCAATTCTTCAATCTTCTGTCGAAATACCCTTTTGTAACTTAAAAAACTGTTGTAAGGCAAGTGGTGCCGATAATAACGCGTCACGATACGCTTGCGAGCATATTCGTGCGCCTCCAAATAGCGCAACGGCGCAACTTTTTCGAGCGCGGCGTCAACACGGTCAGGTGGGCGAGGTTGCGACACTGCCATAGCGCCGTCTCTGTCTCGCGTCTCTCGCTCTCTCAACAGCCTGCCGTCTCTCTCGCACTCGCGGCAACGCCGGCCCGGGACAGGAGGGACGCGAGCGGAGGGCTCCGCTGACGAACGTCGCGCACCAAGCTGCGCGGCCGACTGACTGCACGCAGCGCCTCCACCTCGGACCTGACCGAATAATCGAGCCCGGAGCTCCAACGCGGAGCGGCAACGACGCCTCCGAATAATAGCGAGCGAAACGGACGTGCCGCGATATGAAATGCCACGACCGAAGAACCTCCACGAAGGTGTTGGACCAAAACAAATCTCCTTTCTCTAAAATTATACAACAGTTGCAATCGAGAGCACGGCCGGGCGCAGCGTCTTTTCCCGCCAAAATCTTTCCATTTTCATGCTCAGTGTGAATCACCCATTACGACTTATTTATGAAGATGGTCGGGGAATGTTATGTTTATTTCAGAGGGTTGGGTTGCCTTGACAACAGATAGCTGGCGCAAGGGGAAAAATAAGATGATAGAATCAGATAACTGAAGAGCAAAATACTCTAGGAAAATCGAAAGGTTAATAACTGCAACATCGCAATTAACAGACACGCATCTGCGTTGTTGGTTAATAATCAATACACGGGTGTAACATGAGAAAACCGAATAATTTTAACAGCGTATTCCTGATCATATTTAGAGAAAAAAAGTCCTATAAACTTTTTTGAAATTCTCCTAATTTCAGAGATAATATTAATTTAAAAAAAATTAGTTTTTATTGTTACATAGTGTAAAAGGCCTTTTTGATGGTGATGTTGCTGCTATGGGACGTAGTCTAAATATCCTTATTGATAGATGTCAAAAAGTGACAAGTAACACTTTGCAAAAAGTGGGTTTTACGAAAAAAAAAATGTAAAAATCAATTTTAAGTGACAAGTTTCCCAATAACATTTATTTTTTTTGTACAAATATATTTAAAAAATTGAAAAAACAATACAAAAACATTTTTTTTGGCGATATTGACCTAAACTCATATTACATTTTTTCCTTCTTTTGACCTCAGGAAACGCGTGGTTAAAATTATTCGGTTTCCTCTTGTTACACCGTGTATACAGGTTAATTTACGTTACTAATATATTCGAAACTGGATAATACTATCTGCCTCACTGCCAGTGCCAGGTGACGTGAGATACGGCGCATTCTATTCTATCGTTAAAGGGCAAGGGTCGGCTAAATAAATGAACCAGGTTTACCTTCAATACTTTATTTTGTTAACTAACTACTGTGCAAATGTTTGTTAATACAATACAAATACATTTAGTTCTAATACAGGTAGTGCATGTAATAAGGAAAGTAAATATAGCAGCTCATTAGATGGTGATTAGTAAATTATAGCTAAACAAAGCAAATGCTAAAATAACTAATTGGCAGATATAATAAATATAGGTGTGATTGTAGGTGAGGAGATGTGGCTTATAATATAATTCAATGTTGAGTATTTTCTGTAATTATAAAACCTAGTAAATATGTATGAACATGGCAGGAAATTTTTTGTCAGGATTTATATAGTAAGAAGAGACCAGACTTCAGTATTGCAATTAGCTTATCAAATAGTTTGTTTGTATTGATTGATGTCTTTTATTCCTTCTGTTCTCTTAGGACTCCGCCAACTATTGTAAAATTATTTTATTTGTTTGTACAGTTTGTACTTCTATATTGGTCCCATTTTTGTCAAAATCCAGTTGTGATTATGGAATCGGGGGAATTCCAAATTTAGATTCATTTATTTCTCAATAAGTATTACATGTTTTTATTACAAACGAATATAAAGATGAATACATATTAAGATCTTCAATATAATATTATAGACATATTCTTTTTTTAATAACGCCCATTGGTGAAGTGGGACTGTTAAGATCAGGGCTATAACCGCGAAAATAGAAGTTCGCAAATTGCGGGTATTTTTCTCTGTCACTCTAATTACGCCTTCATTGGAGTAAAAGAGAAAGATCCCAGCAATTTGCGAATTTCGGTTTTCGCGGTAGCCTCTCAAAACGAACCGAATTCTTCATCGACACGTATTATACGTTTGACGATTTGTCTTCTTCTTTAAGTTAGTTGAGCAAGTACGGTTTTTATATAATGTTTGTCATGATTCAGTTGTGATGATAAATGGATTCCTTGAGGAACTAAGGGAAATCCTCAAATCTACTGATAGTTTTTGTTTTATATACAAATCAAGCATTTTCATTAAAACGGAGCAATTTGGTGAAATTCTGAAATTGAACTACTGATGAAGACCTGGACAGAACTCTTCAATGCCAAGTGTTTTAAGTATTTGGGTTAATTGTAATTATTTTAGAGTAGGTATGCGCTATTACAAAAACAAGCAAATATGATTTATCTATCTAACACATTTTAAACTGTTTTGTGAAGTCGGTTACTTCTGCTAAAGATTATTTAAATTATTATAACCAAAATCACCACTTAATTTTAAACTAGACTTATAAATCCCAAACATAAAGAACTGACTTAAAATTATTGAATGGCCAGATTTTTTTACCTTATTTGAGTATCCCACTGTTGGGCAAAGACTTCCCTTGATTCCCACGACTCCCGATTTGGTGGAATGACCTGACTACTTGTTAGGGTTCCGTACCTAAAGGGTAAGACGGGACCCTATTACCAAGACTCTGCTGTCGGTCCGTCTGTCACCAGGCTGTATCTCACGAACCGTGATAGCTAGACAGTTGAAATTTCACAGATGATGTATTTCTGTTGCCGCTATAACAACAAATACTAAAAACAGAATAAAATAAAGATTTAAGTGGGGCTCCCATACAACAAACGTGATTTTTGACCGAAGTTAAGCAACGTCGGGCGGGGTCAGTACTTGGATGGGTGACCGTTTTTTTTTTGCCTTTTTTGTATTATTTTTAATTTGTTTTTACTTGGATACAATGATCTATCAAACATTGCATTGCAGAATACACTTGGTACCAGATCTACAAATACAAAAACCGGGCAAGTGCGAGTCGGACTCGCGCACGAAGGGTTCCGTACCATAAAGCAAAAAAAAAACGGGAAAAAAATGCAAATAGAAAACGGTCACCCATCCATCCAAGTACTGACCACTCCCGACGTTGCTTAACTTTGGTCAAAAATCATGTTTGTTGTATGGGAGCCCCATTTAAATCTTTATTTTATTCTGTTTTTAGTATTTGTTGTTATAGCGGCAACAGAAATACATCATCTGTCAAAATTTCAACTGTCTAGCTATCACGGTTCGTGAGATACAGCCTGGTGACAGACGGACGGACGGACGGACAGCGAAGTCTTAGTAATAGGGTCCCGTTTTACCCTTTGGGTACGGAACCCTAAAAACCAGGTTATTTAGTTTTGGAGTAGCTTGATTCTTGTACTATTACGCTAACTTTTATTTTATTTTTATCTCAATCAGGAGATTCAACCCAACACAGATTTAACGTATCAATCAATATTTATCAGCAATGTTCTTGACATCGCTTGTTATCAATTTATCATCAATGCAGATTGCAGAATGAATAGATCTTTTTTATTAGCTTGGGTTAGAAAACTTGAATCAGTTTTACATTCTATTTGTATCAGATAAGTTTCTTGCAGCAAGGGACATAATTTTTTGCTACACCCTTTCCAGGGTCCATGTATATAACATCTGTAATTCTATAATTAAAGATCTAATATCATCTATAATTAAAGATCTCTTAAATTGAATTTTGCGTGGCATGGAAAATATTGCAAAGTATAATTTAAAAAATTACAGTGAAAGGAAACGACCTTACGCGAAACATTTTTTATACCAACCAAGTTCGCGCTCAGAAAAGCACATCGCAACCAAACGTCCGATGTCTTTAGAGAAAGTCGGTTAACCTAAACCTAATAATAGACGAGGTTCTTAAAACCATAAAGTATAAACGAATTAGAAGTCCGAACGAGAGGTAAAAAACGACAACCAAAAAAGGCAGTCCTTGAACAAAGTAAGACTCAAACAAAAAATCTTTGAAACAACACGAGCGACTACTTTTTACAAATATCGGACCAAAAGATTAGCTGATCATAACAAACGATGTTCTTAACTCAACACTAACAACCATGAATATTTAATACACAAACTAGAAGCCAAGCACGTACAGAAGTGACGTAAACCCTGTTATTGGACAGCTTGAGTATACATATACAAGTATCTATATGTTATAACGGACTAGGACAATATTGTTATGTCTGTGTAGCCGTGATAAACGAACGCACACAAACACAGAATACCTACTTATCTCGGGACGCGGAGGCATTAGCCTCAATCAAGACTCGTTCATCCGATATTGGAATCTCATTATGAATACCATTACAATCGCAATTCGCAATACAACATAATTTATCGGCCATGTTAAATTTATCCATTGTTACAAGCGGATGATACTGAACTTATATATATAGCCTTGAAATTTCTTATCGAACAAGTGACTGCTCACAATTACCAAGAGGGCGCGACGTTGCCAACATTCTGTGCGCAACTGCGTCTTAATTTTACATTTACTAGAGCCGCCATTTTGTTTTAATTTATCAGATGCAACTCGCGAATGATACGGTTCGATGTATTAACAGATAATCCCGGATGTTTTAACAGATAAATGTCAGTCCCGGAGATAAACTAAAGCTAACATTTAACAAAAACTGCGTATGCCAGGAAAACCATGCCTATTTTCGATTACGTAATCGTAGCTCTGAAAAAAAGTACCTACGTGGTCAATGCATTCCAGATTTCATATCCATATGACATTTACAGGCGTTTCAGGATATCGAATAGAGGCAGATATGGATATGTGCCGATAGGTGTATACCGATCGTTATTGCAACCCCCGGACTATGCAAGGCATATCCATAGCTACCTATGTAGCACAAAGTGTCGGCGCAATATGGTTGAGGATACGTACTTTGTGCGAGTCGGGAGTCGAGGCCAGGTTTGGAGCGCTCGCCCCGTCATCCCAGGGCAACGCTCGAGCCGACCCACAACCAGATACATCACAGATTCGTACATTTTAACGCAAATTCCACGGTATCGATCACGCACAGCCGCCATTTTGAACCGACACTGAGCGAGAATGGGCGCGCGACGTTGCCACGTCGCCCGTTTCCAATCCACACATCTATTTCTGGCTCCCTCCCCCCGCCTTGCCGCGGAGATCGGCAAACAGGCAGCGCTCGGAAAAACATTCATGACTAGAACTGTATTATAAAATGTATAACTACTTTGTGTCTTATTGGAACGCCTTATTGGAAATAGAATTAAAATCTAGTCGGCTGCGGGCGAACAAAGGGGTGAAGAGGGGAGGGGAAGCGACGCAACTGATTATGATAAGATAGTGTGTATGAAGATGTAAGTACGCAAGTGTGTGTATCGGGCGCTCGCCCGGCTTTCACCGGAGCGCTTGCGGGGCGAGGCACGGCCGCGCAGGACCGCGCCAACATGTGCCATTGGCCACCGCAGAGATCGATAGACAAACAACGACGAGGACGCCGACCCACATTCGATTATAGACCTTGCACCGATAGTAACACGGGCTGGTTTACATCGGCGAAGACTATAAACAAACTACCGCACGACCACACTGACGTCCTCCACGTAGATATGCACGAACACAGGCGCAGGCAAACGACGCGAGCGGACGGCGAAGCGCGGCCGACCGATGAATGTATATCATCAATGTATTATGGCACTTTTCTAGAGTCGAAAATCCTCTACCGTAGCGCGCCAGCGCTCCCTATCGAGGGACAAAGGGCCGTTTTCACACGGAAAACAAAGGGAAATGCCGGTCTGACGATAATAACATTTTTTTGTTTATAAAATTAAGTTTTGAACAACTGATTTTAACTGGACCGCGCGTTGCCAAGTCGTCTAGTAGAGAGCGCGCGGGCTATCATTATGAAATTTAGATTATGAACGCACTCTCAACAGTTTTGAACCTAAATAAGATATTTATGCTGATTTGCTCTTTTACACGATTTATATACGTACAGTTAGGTGTAACGTATGGTATAGTAGATGATAAATGCTTGGTCAATATGGTATTTAAAATTGGTTCTTAAGTGAAATATAATCATTTGTATTGAAATAAAGCAATTATGTACACTACTAGAGAGCATAATAAGCTGAAAATAGTAAAAGACGCAATCTGACAACCAGTCACTTACCTGTATTTTTACACGAAACAGTCTTCTTTCTTCACAATTCTCACGGCAAAGTCACTTCTCGTCAATATAATCAAGAAACTTAAGGTATTTTAAGGATTTTAAACAATTTGATATGCACAAAAAAATTATACATTCCATATAGCATACGTCCTCCCCGCATTAAGACAGAACGCGAACTGTGGGTTTAGTTTGGGTCGGTTGGCAGGAGGGGAGCGGCGGGCGGAAAACGGAGAACGGGCGACCGGGGAGGCAGAAAGCGGGCTAAATCGTATTAATTTAACAATATTATCTTAACTGTTACTGAATAAGTAGCATGTTTTTATAATTCTGCTAATATTTTAATCATGCTATATTTTAATTGCAGGCTCAATTAGTATAGATTTACTTTAAATAGAATAGCATTTGGATTACACTTCCTAATCATGGCTGACTAATATGACAAACTGTATTGACATTTTTTTTATGTTGGTGAAAGGTGCGTTCATGTATACTTATAATAAGTGTCATTGTTTAATTATTAGTCCTTAAAGGGGTTTCCTATTATTTTAATAGTATATGTTTTACATAGGTATGCCATAGAATTTAATTCGCATTTTATAGAATTGATACTTAATTTTTTTTAGGATTACAAATATAAAGATGCGTGGTATTTACTTGAACGCATGATAACATTTAAACCCAAGTAAATGAAAAAGTAGATTAAATTGACTCATTTTATAGTTACTAAGTGGTTCGTGTTATTTATTAGGGTTATAATCTAAATTTGACATCCAATCATGAGTCTTCCTTTATGAAAAAAATGTTTACCGTCGTTAGCCACCAATAGGAAAAAGGTTCGTGTATTTGACTTGAGAAGATAAACTTCCTTTAACACGTCTGAACGATTTTAGTGCATTTATATCGGTTTTTCACTGAAATTAAACGTTTTACCTAACTTATCTACTCATTAATTACTAAAATGAAATTAAGTGGCCAATTAATAGTTTTAGCAGTGTTCATTGTTGTAGTATCAGCAAGAATAGACCCTAAAAACTTGAAGTGTTTGGGTGCGTATTTCATTTATGATTATTTAATTGTAATTTTAATTATTTCTAATCTTAATCTCATGTAAAATCCATTCCAGTATGCCGGACGACCTTCGAGGAACTGGATAAGGCGATTAAAAATGTTGATAAGTGGAAAAAAGTTGATGTAAGTAGTTTTGATAATATACTTTCAGAATTTTCAAATTAAACATCTTAGTATGCGTAGTAACTTCATCTTAAGTTTGTTTTTATAACTTGGTTAGATACATGATACATATTTAAAAGTCTGAGGTTTTACAGAACTCTGTTTTATCCATTACATGTTGGAAATTTCTTATCAGTCTATTATAATATAAATGTTTGTGGATTTTTAATGTAAATTTCCATACCGTAACTTCACTAGTCGAACAACTATAAAATTCTTTTTTGTTTATGGACTAACATAGAATCAATTTCTATAATATTTTATCACAGAATAAATTGACAAAATAATCATATTTTATAAATTAATTATTATAATTTGTGAACATCAGTTACAAAGGTAATTTTTATTATTTGATTTTAAATAACAACAATTAAATATATGTACTCCACATTCTCTCTGCTTTGCCTTAAGGTTGACTGGTAAATAATGCCTTAAGTCCGCCTTTTGTACGATGTTTTCTTTTGTGCAATAAAGATAAAAATAAAAATGAATTAAGCTGCGCTCGGCCAAGGAATGGAATTCCTTGCCAGCGTCTATATTTCCGTGTTCTTATAACCCCGCAACCTTCAAGTCAAGAGTGAACAGGCACCTTCTGGGCGAGCTCGCTCCATCGTAGGCCACGTCTACTGGCTCCTCTACATGATGGGCCAACACCGGCCACTCCAAGGGACGCGTTTATGCGTTAGAGGGAGCAAGTGATACTGCTGTCTCATTCTACCGCATGGCTGCGTCCCTTGGAGTGCCCGGCGTTGGCCAATCGTGTAGAGGAGCCAGTAGACGTGGCCTACGATGGAGCGAGCTCGCCCAGAAGGTAAGGGAGCCATACGCCTCGGCTAGTCTGTGGCCATGAGTAAGCCCATTCATAATAATAAATAAAAAGTATACTCCTCCCATGGGTTTCAGGTGGGTAACTTCAGGATGGATGCCAGCGGAGACACAATGCAAGATAAAGTGCCAGCGCACAGATCTACCGTCTACATCTCCGAGATGATTGATGACATCTGTGAGTACTCCTAGTTTATTGAAGTTTGCACTCAAAAAGCCCTGGGTTCGGTTGGTGGTACTCACGAAGGGTTCCATACCAATATGCAAAAAACGGCAAAAAAAAACATGTTAACTGTATGGGAACCCCACTAAAATATTTATTTTAATTCTGTTTTTAGTATTTGTTGTTATAGCAGCAACAGAAATACGACATCTGTGAAAATTTCAACTGTCTAGCTATTACGGTTCATGAGAATCATGAGATACAGCCTGGTGACAGACAGACTGACGGTGGAGTATTAGTAATAGCGTCCCGTTTTTACCCTTTGGGTACGGAACCTTAATAAAAAAAATTACAGAACTGTGCAGAAATTACATTAAAATTATAATTTCAAATTTTAAGGAATTTGATTTTAAAGGTATATTAGGTTTTATCACGATTTCTTAGATTGAATACTCTTTATTCACACACACCTCGATAACTTAAAATTTACAGTATCAGATAAAGTGATTACTTATTTAAAAATATGGGCAGAAAAATTTGACTTATCCCTAGAGTGGCAACCTATAGTTCGTTTATTTTAGCATTAAAGGCTTGCTACACGGTCGCCGACAAGCCCCCAGACAGCGTGGCCTTGGCCGGTCGCGGACCGTGTAGACAGTTGTTACCAACAAAATTTGACCAAAACTGACCAAGGACAGATCAAGGTCAGACGGTTAGAAGGCTTGTCGGCGACCGTGTAGCAAGCCTTTTAGAAAGAACTTGCAAGAAGGTAAGCGATCTTGACATGTCTTTTAATTGAAAAACGCTTTTTAAAATCCAAAAACTATTACTTATGAAAGCAGAAGAATATAAATGATCGTATTAGATTCATAATTGTTACATATTTGCCGTAACTTATTACGTAAAAAAAACGAACTATATGCAATGTATAGACCCTATACACATACCCCCTTATTCATAATCGTTTATTAAAGTTAAGAAGCCGATAATAATAGTTTGTCCCTTTCCATCACACTAATACGTCGGAAAGGGACAAACGATTATTATCGGCTTCTCAACTTTAGTAAACGTTTATGAATAAGGGGGATATACTATAATTATGTATATATTGACCCGGGTATGTCCTTAAACCACGTCCAAGACCACCGGTGGACGGGCAGCAGCGTCCCTCAAATTCGGTGTACTCGACTGCGATCGCCAACCCGCCTGCCAAGCGTGGCGATTATGGCATTCACCCCCCAAAAAAGGGGGAGGCCTATGTTCAGCAGTGGACGTCTTATGGCTGAGATGATGATGATGATGATGATGTATATATTTTGTATGTTCCATTAAAGAAATTCATTCAGCATTCAGAGGGAATTCATTTGTATGAGTTGAGTTTATAGCCTCCAGTTCCGAAGTGGTATGAAAAAAGTTATAATATGTTTACATAATTGAAGTCTTGTGTTTTAAGGCAAGAAGATGGACGACTACGTCCGCGTATACTACAAGGCGACCGGCAAGCTCGAGATCATGCAGCTGATGACCGAAGCCGGCGGGATGAACCCGGAGTTCAGCAAGACCAAGTTTGTCACCGATGATGACTTGAACAAGAGTTTGGAGTACTATGTGAGTGGATTTGTGTGATATTTACATACTTACATACATTCATATAATCACGCCTATTTCCCGGAGGGGTAGGCAGAAACCATGGATTTCCACTTGCTACGATCCTGACATACCTCTTTCGCTTCCTTCACTTTCATAACATTCCTCATACATGCTCGCCGGTTTATGGTGCTCTTGACTTGGCCTTTCTTCCGGATTTCCCCCATCTGATCAGAGAAAGTCCGCCGAGGTCTACCCCTTCCAACTCCCACTTCTAATTCTCCCTTATACACTCTCTTTGTTAGCCTTCTTTCACTCATTCTTTCCACATGTCCAAACCATCTCAACATACCTTTTTAAATTTTTTATCACTACATCTACATTCAGTCCACACTTTTCCCTTAGCACACTGTTCCTAATCCATATTTACTTTACAATAAAGTCGCTATTGGCGTAGCGAAAACGGTACAATGCCTGGCTGGGTCGCCATGTGAAGGTAAGAGCAATAATATTACATGGGGATAATATATAACATTAAAGCCTTTTATACACTAAAGTAAGTCCAGCAAAATGCTTTAAAATTGTGCTTCAAATTCCTAGATATTAAATTGCCCGATTTGTCAGTTTATGTGCTAAAATGGCAGGTATATTACACTGATTAGGTAATAGACTCTGCAATCTGACTGTAATTTTAATATCTAAAGAGCTAAATTTAACCCGCTTCCCGATTTCCGATTGAACCGAAATTTTGCATACACATGTAAATCGGATGACAATGCAATATTATGATGACATAGAGCTGATCTGATGATGGAGACAGGAGGTGGCCATGGGAACTCTGTGATAAAACAACGCAAACTAATTGTTTGTGTGCCTACAGTGGCGGCGCATCTAGATTGGTCGTAAGCAAGCCGTAGCTGAGTTGCCTTTCCTTTTCTTCATAAGTTTATAGAAAATAGCCCAAGAGCCTGAATTTCAGACAAGCCGATGGGAATCGAGTTCTATGGACGCTCCGCCACTGGTGCCTATACATATATATATATGCTGGTGGTGGTTAGTTATTTACGTTACAAGTGCGCAAAAGAGGAAATTCGAAACTAGTGGTGTTAAATTAAAACACGACCGGAGGGAGTGTTTTAAATCCCCACGAGTTGTGATTTATCTATTCGCACGTGTATCGTACAACGTTTTACAGTACATATGGCCCTTTAAACTTTCGACATACGCACGGATAGTGCTCTGTCCCACACAAGTGCGGAAAAGTAGGACCATTTGTACTGTGAACATTTTTTTTGTACTTATAAGCAGAGCTCGGCGGGGGTGAGCTGTTTTCAGAGTTTGCACAACATGGACATGCCTTGTCATTCGATGGTATATGTGGTGTAATTTAATAACTAAATAAATTATTTCATTAAGACTGCCTTTCCGCTACGATCTTTTACATCGCCATTAAAACTAATGAATTTTATAGCAAGCTTTTTTAGTAAATCTCTTCAAATAATATGTATATGGATGGACCAAATGCTACTATTAAAGTTTATTTGTACATAAGGCATTGTCATTTTAGTTTAATTAAAATTAATAAAGTTTTATTTTAATATTTCTTTCTAAGGTGTATCTATATTAATATCTACACTTGACATAAGTGACGTCAAAATGGCTCACCCCTGCCGAGCTCTGCTTATAATTGACAGAGATGTGACTTATTTGAAATACTTGTATTTAAAATGCAAATACAAAATGCAAAATACCTATTTTGTATTTTGTATTTAAATACCTTTTGAAGAAAACTATTTTGTATTTTATTTGAAATAGTTTTTGGGACCTATTTTCTATTTTCAAAATACAAAATACTTTATAGTAGGTAGGTAATGTAGGTAGGAGCTACAATCTCTTCTGATGTTACAATCCTGGCAACTCTCTCATTCTTTTAACATGGAACTGTTGAATCTGTTTAGTAACGTCGCACATGACCACAAGCGTAGCGAGGGGTTAAAAAAGTGGAATCTTGAGAGTTGCGAGGGTTTCAAGGCACAAGAGGAGAAACTTTTCTGCCCTGGTGAAACACAAACGAGACGTTTTCATCACACTAACAAGAGGCATTATACTAGCTGTAAAACATTACAAATTAATGCTTTAAAAGTTGGCCGTTAAAAACCATCATCCATACCTATATCCTACCGGTTAATATGAGCAAACAACTAGAAATTTGCACTTTAGATAGAGGATTGATTTCAAAGAATAAAGAGTCTTTTCAACTCGGAAATTCCGAGTAATACTTTTTAATTCAGACTAGGTATTCACTACTCAGAGTACCTTTTATCGCAAAGTATTTTGTATTTTTAAAAAGTATTTTGAAAATACCTATTTCGTATTTTGTATTTAAATACAAATTCAAAAACTATTTGTATTTTGCATTTGAAATAGTATTATCAATGAAGTATTTGTATTTTGTATTTAAATACTTTTTATAAAGTATTTTTCACATCTCTGATAATTGATTTGTTTGTATTTCAGTGCGAGCGTATGTTCGAAGAGAATGAGGACGAGATCACCTCGCTGTACAAGCATCGGCCGCATGATGACGTCATGCCAGACGCGCTCAACGAGGTATCTATTAAACCAGCGGTCGGCAACCTTTTAGCAGCCACGGGCCACATAGCTGTTAACGAAGTGGACGCGGGCCGCACTTTGTTAATATTTATGACTTTATCAGACATTGTAATTTGTCAATATTACATACCAAGTAGCCAGGTAGAGGCTCGCGGGCCGCATGTGAGAGGCCCGCGGGCCGCGGGTTGCCGACCGTTGTATTAAACTATTGCTGCTATGGTTTGTTGGGGTAAACGTGTTCTTGAGTGGAGACCGCGACTCGGCAAACGTAGTGTAGGACGCCCTCCGACCAGATGGGATGACGATCTGCGAAAGACTGCAAGCAGATGCTGGATGCGGCAAGCTGAAGACAGGGCGCTATGGCGCTCTTTAGGGCGCAACAGCGGACTAATATAGCCTGATGATGATGATAAAACTATTGAACACCATCACTATCGGCGATTACAGACATTTTACAAGTTTTCGTGAACCGCTTGACATATTTTTTGTATTTTATCGATCGTATCGATGAAGTCACGAGAGAAAATACTCAAGATAAAATTTTTGACAACCGTATTGTAAATTTAAAAAACCGTTACGATTTTTCAAAAACTTCGCTCTCTGAACTTACGGCACCTTAAATTGGTTGTACAGATATAGTGCGTAATTGTTTTCTATAGTATTTCCTCGGAAACGTTCGTATTTATCATGCTAAAGGGCGTCCCAAAAAGGACGCAAGATTTCAATTTGCCGCCATTTTTGTATTTTAGTGCTGGCAACCCTAAAAAAAACTATAGATGGTCAAGCAAACCTTGGCAGTAGAAAAAGGCACGAAATTCAAATTTTCTATGAGACAATATTTCAAATTAGCCGCCTTTTTCTACTGGCAAGATCTGCTTGACCGTCTATATTTGACAGCTGAATGTTTAGGGTTTGTAAAAATGGTGGGTTTATACGAAAGATCAACGCGTTTTTATTACAAATACAAATACAAAAATAAATATTTAAATATTTTATTAATAACAAAAAGTTACAGGTCGTGTTGGGATAGTGGGTACATTCTGTACATTAAATATGTCTTCTAAATTACGATTTTAAAATCACAAATAGGTACTTAATTATTCATTATAAAAAAATCACTGTAAAAAATTAAACTAAAATTATTAAATTATCAATAATATTATTAAAATTATTCAATATTAGTATTATTGAACAATATATCAAAAGTAATGAAAGTTTGGCGGGTACGGTTCGAAGCTTCCTAGTCGTGATCTCTCTATTCGGTGACTTTCAGTACTTTTTGTACCGAGACTGACTGAGTAACAAGATACGTTCGTGCGTGTCCGTGAAAATACGATGGAAAACAATTATGCAATACATCTGTAAGTACCTATTTAAGTAACTGCAGTGTGTACGGAACTGTTGTATATGTCGGCGGCCGATCGTAAGATCAGGCAGATCGCAATGTTCCTGTGTATTGTTTTGAGGATAGTCACATTAAACCAATATATAGGTAGATAGGTTCGTTAGGTTGCTTCAGATGCCCGAAGGGCAAACTGCCCAGAAATAGGAGCCCCGCGTAGCGGGGCTCCATCGACTCAGGGAACGAGTCAAAGATTTTCACGTTTCACGATATGCCTAGGAATTTCACGATATGCCTGATCTTACGATCGGCCGCCGACATATACATTTAGATCAGCGGTCGGCAACCTTTTAGCCAAGGGCCACATAGTAGTTAAGGTTGTTGACGCGGGCCGCACTTTGTTAATATTTATGACTTTATCAGACATTGTCGTTTGTTAATATTACATACAAAATAGCCAGGGCGGCTCGGGGGCCGCAAGTGAGAGGTTCGCGGGCCGCCTGTTGCCAACCGCTGATTTAGATAATATAATTTTCAGATCTGCTTCAAGCACACAAAATACTGCGAGGACTGGATGCTGCCGACCGAGGAAGATACCACCTGGACGGAGGAGATGGAGAGGGAATACATTAAGGTGGGAACATTGGCGTAAATGTGGCTTTCCGGCACAAAAGGGTCCTTATACTACTAGTGCAATAAGGTCCTTTTTATCTGAAATTCTGATAGAAAGCTCTTCTGACTTGACCCTTCTCTGATGGAAAGCCACAAATATTAGTCAATTTACTAACTTTTTAGAATTTGATAGTATACAATAATAATTTTACCATACACATACAGGAATAGAAATAATTAAGTAAAAAAAACAATAGTGTATAACTAGACAGTTGAAATTTTCACAGATGTATTTCTATTGCTGCTATAACAACAAATATTTAAAACCGGGCAAGTGCGAGTCGGACTCGCGCACGAAGGGTTCCGTACCATAATGCAAAAAAAAAACAAAAAAAAAGCAAAAACAAAAACGGTCACCCATCCAAATACTGACCACTCCCGACGTTGCTTAACTTTGGTCAAAAATCACGTTTGTTGTATGGGAGCCCCATTTAAATCTTTATTTTATTCTGTTTTTAGTATTTGTTGTTATAGCGACAACAGAAATACATCATCTGTGAAAATTTCAACTGTCTAGCTATCACGGTTCGTGAGATACAGCCTGGTGACAGCGAAGTCTTAGTAATAAATAAGGTCCCGTTTTACCCTTTGGGTACGGAACCCTAAAAACAGAATATAATAAATATTTAAGTGGGGCTTCAAATTATTATACCTATTGTAAACCAGACCAGACCAGATATTGAAAGATGCATGTGTGTAAAATTAAAGAAATAAAGAGGCTTTTTCAATCATTTATTTATTTACTTTTTTATATATTTTTCAAAAACTGCCAGGAAAAAGCTTTTAAAAAAGGCTTACATTTTTAAAATCTACTTAATTTTGAAATGTAATTACAGATCCACGGCCCGGACCCGTACGGTTTCAACATGGGCGGCATGGGTGGCATGGGCATGGGCGGCATGGGCATGGGCGGAGCGCCCGAGATGCCCGACGGTCTTGGAGACGAGCTGCCGGAGGACCTCGAGGACTTACCGGGGGTTAAAGATGAGCTGTAGACTGTCACCAATAGCAAATATACCATGGTTAACCTTTTGGACGCCAATGACCGATATATCCGCACCGCAGGTCTAACGCCAAAGACGGATTAATCGGTCACAGACCACAGAGCAACATATACCAACGTGCATGTGCATAAAGTTCAATTTCAGTTTTGACACTTCGGTGACGTGGCGTCCGAGTGAGAGCTGTTGTATTTAACACGGCGTCGAAAAGGTTAAACTGTGTGCGTTTATTTTTTTTTAAACGTATACAGATAATACTTACCAGTCTATACTGAAAATCGTAATTCAAGACCAAAAAAAGTAAGCCAATGTTGCCACTGCAATAATTGGTTTGTAAAATAGTAAATTTCTTTTTATAAATAAACACGCTAAGATAATTTATTTATTGGTGATTTTACTTCTACGATTTAAAAAAGTACTTTTATTTAGTTTTACATAAATGCAAGACGCGCTAGTAAAAAATGGGCAACATTGTCTTACATTTTTTGGTCTTGAATTACGATTTTCAGTATAGTTTACGAAGCCTTTTAGAATTAAGAAGCAAACTTGTCAAACGGGTTATTATATCCTTGTTATTACGTGTCCATCTTGTATTGTGTATATTTCTAAAACATGACAATAATTTAAACCTACGTATGACTAAGCACTGATCAGATCAGTTAATTTAAGTAAACATATTGTATTAAATAATGGATTTAAATTCATACGCACTGATCACATGCGAAGGGTTAAAGAAAATATTTAAAAATATATGTAAGTATCTATTACCTAAATAACTTTGAACTGATTGTAAACTTCAAGTATTTTACATTCCAATTGTACTAGTAAGAAAAAGTCTATTAAAGAAATGTACTAAATTATTTGTCTTCCAAGCTAAAATGACAAAACGCCTATTTTAACATATTCACTGCCAGCGACCCGGGTTCTAACTAGAGATGCACCAGATATCCGGTTACTATCCGGTGTCCGGCCTATCCGGCCATTATTTTCCTATCTTGCCGGATACCGGATAGTAACATTGCTCGATTTCGGAGTAAACAAATTGACACGGTCATAATCGTACTTGTTTATTATTTTAAAACAATTTAATAATTCCATTGACTTGCACGCGCATTCATTTCGAACCTAGAAATGAGTCCGCGCGAACGTTCACTAGGAAACAGGTCAAACCTGCAGAATGCGCACCTGAAAAACCGAAATGTAGGTATAGTTCCGCTGGCCGAATATCCGGCGGCCGGATACCGGATATTCGGTTGATGGTCAGGCCGAATATCCGGTATCCGGCCAAACAACTATCCGTTGCATCTCTAGTTCTAACACATTCACTGCCAGCGACCCGCGAGGCGGGTTCTCTCTTCGTAGGCGCTTTTCGCTACATACGGGTTTTCCCATGTTATCGGCTACGCTCGTAGTGCGTAGCTCGGGCCGGCACTGAATATGTTAAGTGTTTACATTTAAAAATTCGTTTTCACAAAGTCTATAGTTCGTTTTTTTAGCATTAGAAAGAAGTTGCAAGGAGGTAAGCGATCTTGACATGTCTTTTAATTGAAAAACGCTTTTTAAAAATCAAAAACTATTAATTATGAAAGCAGAAGAACATAAATGATCGTATTAGATTCATAATTGTTACATATTTGCCGTAAACTATTTTTAAAATGTGTTTTAAATTAAAAGACACGTCAAGATTGTTTACCTTATTTCTAATGCTAAAAAAACGAAGTATAGTTTGATAATTATATCACAAAGTGTCTTAATTAAGTTAAGCTAGAAAAATATACATACCTATACACAGATAGTGTAAAAGGTTCAAAAAGACAATAATAGTCTTGAAGTTGAGTGAAGATTTATAGTCCGTTTTTTTTAGCATTAGAAAGAACTTCGCAGAAGTAAGCTTGTGGTTCCAAATCCGGCACTTTTAGCGGTAATAATTTGAAGTATTTTATATGCATTGACCATGCTACATTAGATAATTCAATAATTATTAACAACTAAAGAGCCTGATAAAAACTGCACGCTTGCTTCTGTGGAGTTCTTTCTAATGCTAAAAAAAACGAACTATAATTTTGCATTTAAAAAAAAAATTGATGTTTTACCAACATTAAAATTTGAGATTATGTTAAGATTATTAGTGAGTTTATTTAAGTTGGTTGTTTTAAAAAGGGAAAATGTACTTAATGTTTTTAATAAAATGATGTTTTAAATGCGGTTGTTTTATTATGGTACTGTTTTATGTAAGTCACAGACATCTACCAGACTGAGCACAGTAGCGCTACCCCCTCTGCCACGCATACGGTAATTTTACTCCATGTTCGAGTTGAAAGTGTCTTTGTGTGACGTCCGTGTCTTTGAACGTACCAATCACGGCATGGGACTTCGCTCACCTCGTCCCGCGCACCCTTTTAGGCATCATCGGTTGCATAAAATAATTGCTCTAAACTCGGCCTAGAGAATTCCTAGTCTATGTATGTATAAGAATTTTATGTAGTCGAAAGTATGGTCGAAAGTTTTAATTTATAACCCAATTTGTATCTTGTCACAGTGAAAATAGTATGAGGTCTCTAGTGACTTTCATACACGGTGTAACATGAGGAAACCGAATAATTTTAACAGCGTATTCCTGATTATATTTAGAGACAAAAATGTACTATAAACTTTTTTGAGATTCGCCTAGTTTCAGAGATATTATTAATTTAAAAAAAACAAGTTTTTATTGTTACATAGTGTAAAAGGCCTTTTTGATGGTGATGTTGCTGCTATGGGACGTAGTCTAAATATCCTTATTGATAGATGTCAAAAAGTGACAAGTACCTAAAACTTTGCAATAAGTAAGTTATACGAAAAAAATTTAAAAATCAATTTTAAGTGACAAGTTTACCAATAACATTTATTTATTATGTACAAATACAATAAAAAAAATACTACTTTTAATTCCCATTCGATTAAATGATGACAAACGAAACTAAATTTAATTTTTCAATAAAAAACATACTTCATTCAAAATATCTTTATTGATATATCACATCACAATGTCGTCATAATTTCAATAGTATCAAATACAATTTACAGTAAAATATTACAAAACTACATAAAACTGTCAAAAACCTATACAAAATAGGAAAAACAGTGGCGGATTTGCAGTATTTGCTGCCCTAGGCCCCAGGCCCTGTAGCCGCCCCTTCCTCAGCACTCATCATATTGACTACATTTTGAGTTATTTCTTGTTATCATCAGCGAATTTTTTGTCACAATTTGCCGCCCTAGGCCCGGGCCTACGGGGCCTTATAGTTCGTTTTTTTAGCATTAGAAAGAACTTGCAAGAAGGTAAGCGATCTTGACATGTCTTTTAATTGAAAAACGCTTTTTAAAAATCAAAAACTATTACTTATGAAAGCAAAAGAATATAAATGATCGCATTAGATTCATAATTGTTACATATTTGCTGTAACTTATTTTTAAAATGTGTTTGTCAGCGAAATGCTATACATGGAAGTATTCTGTCCGCTCAATTATGACCCAACGCAAACTACCCCGCGATAGGCGGTACTTACAAACTGCTCGATTGGCAATCTCATTACGACCGAGATGACAGTCAGTGACAAATGGCTAAATTGATTTATAAAAACAACGTTTTTTTGTAATTAAAAATATATTCATGTGTCGTGAAGTGGTGCAGAAGTTATTTTAGTTCATACCAAGGACAGCGGAATCACTTTTCACTTGTAGTAAACAGATAACTTCAGTAGAATTTGGAAAAAACATGACGATTTGTTTTCAATACTACCGTGCTAAGCTAAAACGTAACAACTGCATACGACTTTCATAACAACATACGACTTTTTAAATTGCGAGGATAATAGGGATGGTGTTATGCTAAATGAAGTAGACTATTTTATTAACTTGTGTTTGGTTTAGGTATTTTCTATATAATTATAAATGTAGTAATAAATTCCTTCTTACAGATTTGTATTTTCCATTTTTATTTCATGAGATGGAGCTATAATAAAACTACCTAGTTATTTCAAATTAATAATCAAATTTGGTATTGTCATTTTACATTACTTTCCATTCAGATTCCCACAAGATGCTATTCGTAGAGAACTATGAAAAAAAGCTGTCCAATTAGAGAGACATGAAATTGAGTGGATGCCTGGCAAGATATCTAGAATATGTTCTATTCATGAGATATAACCCGTGAGATAATCATACGCGGTCTCCTATATGTAGATACATTTTTCCTATCATGCTTTCACTGAATTAATTTAACAAATACACACATTATCTGAAAATGTTGATCATTTGAATCCACCCTCTACTGTCACATATATGTAGGTATGTTCTCTCTCAAGCCGTTTCCGTCAGTAGAAAAGAGCGGCAAACATATTAACTCACATTATAGAGGGGTCTAACGCGGATTATATTCAATTACCTTGATTTACCGACGTAAATCAGTTTCGTTTCGTATAATGTGAGTTAATATGTGTTCAAAACGCGAAAGTTTAAAATATTATAAGAGCGGCAAATTTAGAAAATGTAAGCGCGCGAACGGCTGTGGTCCTATACAAAATTTTAATTTTGCACCTTTTTCTACTGACAAACTTGCTTGACCGGCTATAAACATATAAAATATTCTGAAAAGTGGGGATTTATTGTGACTCCGCCTGTTCAAATATTTTTGACCCGATTCGTGTACCCATGTAAATTTTGCAGACTGTATAGCCAGTCCGATTTCTAAGATCAAGTTCGCCATACATTTACTATGGCGTACTTGATCTTAGAAAAACCGACAGACTATACCTGAACGTGACTTCGCACTGCCATGCAGATTGATAATAAAATATACAAAATACTTATTATAGCGGAATACATTTATACAACAATGATATATTTACTTATGTTGAGTTAGTCTGTCATGTCATAACAACATTTTAACTAGTTATCTTTTAATCTGCATTAAATTATTATACGTGAATTATTTGACTGGTTCTTCACTGTATGGCATAAACCTATCCCTGTCCAAGTCATATTCTAATCAAATATGAACCGCGAACTCTCAGCGGCCAGTACGTACAGCAAGAAGGTTATTAGCGGATTAATGTCGCTGATTGGTAGTTATTGACATTATATGCATTTCATCTACACTTAGCTATGTACCATTAGTGTAATAAAGATGACTATTATTTCGTTTACCAGCTTTGATTACAGGCTCTGTAAACGCGTCGTCTTATTTGAATGTAGGCGTAATTGTGTATGTGTGCTAATTTGGTCCGAGAATTTGAACGGTAATGTTCCTAAAGGCGGTATCCATGGTTATATATGATCGCAGGTGTTTGTCAATTAAGAGACACATCAAGATTGTTTACCTAATTTCTAATGCTAAAAAAAACGAAGTATAGGGCAAACCCGCCACTGAGTTAAAACTTCAAAGTAATATTTATAGTATTATGCTATTATGGGGTGAAATGGGAATAATACTTTCCCATTTGTCCCCGTCTGTCGCAAATGTGTAACAATATAGTTAGACCAAGACAAGTCTGCAACGATTTTGATAGCACACGCAGTGCAAGTGTTATTAATACCTCTTAATTTCAAGTTTTTTTTAGGTATATTACATCGGTGGCAAAAAAGCATACGGCCCGCCTGATGGCAAGCAGCCACCGTAGCCTATGGACTCAGACACCAGAGGTGTTACATGCGCAATTGCCGACCTTTTAAAAACACGTTTGAAGTTACACGTTTAAAATAACACTTGCACTTCGTGTGCTACAAAATCGTTGCAGACTTGTCACACACAGGCGAAAAATCAATAAAAGTCGGACAAAACCTAAACATTCAGGATTACTATAGAAATCGTATTAATGCACGTTTGCCAACTAATAAAAACAAAATTACAATTATATTATGACATTTATTAAATTTTGATCATAATATCTGGTTCTTCTAAAAGATTTAAAACATTTTGGCATATGGGAAGCGACTTTTTACTACCCAATTTTCTTAGTCCTGTTATATAAGGATCGGAAGACACTAAAAGTCTTTTCCATAGCCATTTGCCTAAAAAAAAATGTGACTAAGCGCTCATGCTTGATTACACTAGTCATCGATTAAAATGAAAATTTTGTTAAAACGTCGCGTAAGGTCGCATAAAATAATGGTTGTATGTTAAAACCCAAGTTCTGTAGTTTCTAAAATTGATAATATCAAAACCGGATCTATCAGGAAGTTGTACTTTTCTCCTTGGTGAAGTTGAACAATATGCAAAAAATACACGACATTACACTTATTTTTTTTTATAATAAACAAGCAAGCATAGCTATCAAAAGTAACTATTAGTAATTAGGTTATTACCTCCTGGAAGGGTATCCATCATTAAATCACAACTTTCTGAAAGCAAATGATAAATAAGTAAGCACATAAGTAACACTTCGCAGAGCACTAAAATATTCGCCTTTGAACAAGTCGAACTTTGGAATGAGAACGTGTCGCGTAGATGACTCTAACATGAAAATGATTATGCGAGTAGCGTGCACTGTTTATTGGACTACCCGCTAAGATTGGTTTTTGCCTGTTGGGGCTACTTAGAAGTTTTTTGGTTTTGTCCGACTTTTATTGATTTTTCGCCTGTGTGTGTCATGGTCTAACTCTAACATTATTGGTAGAATAGAAGTAAACATATTAGCACTAGACTAGCGCACTATACTTCGTTTTTTTTAGCATTAGAAATTAGGTAAACAATCTTGATGTGTCTTTTAATTGAAAAACACGTTTTAAAAATAAGTCACGGCATATATGTAACAATTATGAATCTAATACGATCATTTATATTCTTCTGCTTTCATAAGTAATAGTATTTGATTTTCAAAAAGCGTTTTTCAATTAAAAGACATGACAAGATCGCTTACCTTCTTGCAAGTTCTTTCTAATGCTAAAAAAACAAACATTAGTAGAACTACAGAATATAACTACGGCAAATAAATTCGTTGCATCGAACTTCAATAATTTGTGATATCAACTTAAATATAATAATAGTAATATGTGACGTTCCACGGTAAAAGGTATCATACGGCAGCTGGCGCTTATGACGCATAGCGCCGCAATAATATTGGAGCGGCGTTAATAATAGCGTAAGCGCCAACCGCCATAAGGTACCTTTACCTGTGGGACGTCACATATTTAAACATTAATACGATTACGTAAGTAGGTATAAGGTAATAACTTCTTTTAATCATATTTTTAATACAAAATTATCAGTGGCGGTGCGTCAACAGGCTAAAAAAAAGTTAAACAGTGGAAATACGACCAGCCGAGTTTTATAGATGGTCCAGCAGTGATATTTACATCTATTATTTATTTATTTATGTCATCATCACCATCTTCGCGTTTTGCACGGCTCAGGACATATAAAAAGGGGTTTATTTATCTAAGGGGCTATTCATAAATTACGTCATTTCAAATTAGGGGGGGGGGGTCTGGATATCGGATGACGGTAGCATGAAGTTGGAGGAAATGGGGTCATTTGAAGCATGATTTTTGGATGATTATAGGGGGGGGGGGGGGGGTCAAAAATCGATGACGTAATTTATGGACAGCCCCTAATAAATAGCTAGGTATTTAACAACACTTAAAAATTGGTCCCATATAGCCCTCACACATACAAATTGAGATTAAAATACGTTTATAATTATTTATAACTACCTTAATTATTAAACAACGTTAATATTATTTATTATACTCTGAACACAATTATTAAACATATCTTTGTATATAATTATTATCATAATTAGGTACTAACACCTCTTCCAGCGCCACTTACTTTGGCGGGACATGGCATTGAGGCTAAAAGGCAAGAAATTAAGGCAAGATAGTGTCAATAAGGCAACGTAGGTATTTCATAGAATTTTAACCTCTAGCCGCCCATACTTCAAACCTTGCCAAGCAAAATGAAATTTTATTTTGTCAACACAAAGTTCAAATTAGAATGGAACAGGAGACCTTTTTATAGGTCTCTGGGCGGCTAGAGGTTAAGTAGTGCACTATACTTCAGTGTGGCTACCACTAGTTTGGCACTGACAAACGCTATCGGGAACGCAACTTTCTATGCATCTCGCTCGTAAATTGGTCGCCGATCTTATTAAATTGCCCGATCGAATCAGGACGTGCAGACGCAAACGCCAATTTCGCTCGCCGAATTCAACCACCGATAATGACCGATATTACCGATAAAATGAGGTGCGGACGCACGAATACCAATTTGTGGGGCCAGTATTTTCGTTCTGGGGCATTTTTTCAATTTAGATGGCTCTAATATCACCATAAATCAAAAAATTGGAGATTGACGCCAATTTCATTTCTGATCAAATCGACCGATTTGATGAGTCCCGTCTGGATACCGCTGTACACATACAATTAGCATCAAAAGTAGCGGATCAGACTACGCGTCGAAAGTATCTATCATCAGTGGGGAGACACTC
This sequence comes from Cydia fagiglandana, assembly GCF_963556715.1. Classification (NCBI taxonomy): domain Eukaryota; kingdom Metazoa; phylum Arthropoda; class Insecta; order Lepidoptera; family Tortricidae; genus Cydia; species Cydia fagiglandana. Next base: position 2,269,765 of record NC_085956.1, read on the forward strand.
CTCCTTTCGGAAAAACTCGGCTCCGTTCGGCTCATCATTGCTCCGCGCAATTAGGGTCGGCACCACTTGACGTCCCTTTGCGTGCACGGCCACAGATAAGATAAAGCCTTGAATGTTGACAACCCTAAGTAGCCGAAAGGGATAGAGCCATACATTAGAGAGGTACAACATGATTCGTCCCTGAACCGCTGTCAAACTTCGGTTTAGTAGGAAGTGTCTTTTCTTTATTTATTCTGTGCTATCATTGTCTCATAAAACATAACACGTAGTGATTATCTCTATAGTTCGTTTTTTTTGCAGCATTGCAGAAAAAAGGTAAACCATCTTGATGTGTCTTTTAATTGAAAAACACGTTTTAAAAATAAGTCACAGCAAATATGTAACAATTATGAATCTAATACGATCATTTATATTCTTCTGCTTTCATAAGTAATAGTTACTGATTTTTAAAAAGCGTTTTTCAATTAAAAGGCATGTCAAGATCGCTAACCTTCTTTCAAGTTCTTTCTAATGCTAAAAAAACGAACTATAGTTGTAAAAGTAAATCAAGTTGACACTCGGGACACATTGTAAAAAGTAACAGTGGGCCGACGCCTTTTTTGCGTAAATGCAGACATCACACAAGAACACATATAGGGTTGTCACAGACATAACAGTGCCTGTTAAGTCAAATATTGCACAGTCAAATAAGACACGCAAGCCCTGTAAGTAGTACCGAGCTACTAACAATGGTAACGTATGCAGCTCGGGTGCGCGCGACCCTCCCCTCGCCCCTCGCACCCCGCACGATTGCCCTGTCTATACTCTGTACCTTTAGGTATTTAAATAAATGTAAACAATTTGTACATTTTCGGATAGTTTCTACATTTATTGGTTAACCGACCAAATAAAAACCGCCTGGATCTGAGAATGAACGACCTGACTTTGACCTACATTGTTTGATCGTGTAATGTTTTCATACCTTCAACTGGCTTAAGGAGCCATTTGAGGGTAGATTTTGTTTACTTTTATTTAAATACCTAAAGACACAGACTATAGAAGCTTCGTCGAATGACTGTATTGTTTTATCCTATAGCCGCCCAGAGACCAATAAAAAGGTCTCCTGTTCCATTCTAATTTGAACTATGTGTCGACAAAATAAAATTTCATTTTGCTTGGCAAGGTTTGACGTATGGGCGGCTAGAGGTTATAATGTTCGAGTGGTAAGGAGATGGTAAGGTGGGGTGTTGGTCGTGAGTGCTAAGGAGGGGGTAAAGGGGAGGGGGGGTGCTAACAACACATGCTCCTCGCGGGTTCCCCGTGGGCGATGCTGTCGATGCTCCAAGCTGGGAGCTCCACTTTGCCCGTGTGCGTCGCCGGGTCTTCTGTGGGGTCACCTGTTAAACAGAGTCACCTTTTATTATCACCATTTTTTAATCGACTTTTATGATTTGGAAGAAGAAGGCTCTATAAAGATGTTAAGCCTTTATAAGGCAGAAGGAATATTTTTCCCACTTAATTTTGAACTTTAACTTAAAGTGATAGGGTTCATATTTGCATAATTCCTGACACCCAAGCTTTATAAAGGGTTAAATTAAAATACACATAAAATAATTTTTATTAATGGTATATGGTTTTTTTTGATCAATCGATCAGGTTTGTTTTTAGGATCAAATGGCATGGTCTTCACGAGGAATGCGAAAGGTTTTAACAACACATTTCAGAGGGCAAAAGAAGGCACCTTTTCCTTCTAATATGAGTTTAGGTCTACTTCGCGAAAAAAAAATTTTTCGTCGGTTTTTTTTTAATTTTTTACTAATATGAGTAATATGACAATTACCTGTGGGTACCCTGTCGGTGTCGCCCTCTGCCGAGTCGTAAGAGCGTAGCGAAGCGCTCAAGGTTGTGGTCGACATTTGCAGTAGCGCTGTAGCCGTGCTCAGGAATACTTGGTCAATGCCCTGCGAAAATAAAACATATCATTATAGTAACATATTAACCAGAATCCAAATTATATGACAACACCCTGGCCAACCGAAGCGCCGCCTAGCGGTAAGCGCGTGCGACTTTCAATCCGGAGGTCTCGGGTTCGAAACCCGATTCGTACCAATGAGTTTTTGGAACTTATGTACGAAATATCATTTGATATTTAATAGCTGCTTTTCGGTGAAGGAAAACATTGTGAGGAAACCGGACTAATCCCAATAAGGCCTAGGGCCTTTCCCCTCTGGGTTGGAAGGTCAAATGGCAGTCGCTTTCGTAAAAACTAGTGCATAAGTCAATTCTTGAGATTAGTTGTCAAGCGGACCCCAGGCTCTTATGGGCCGTGGCAAAAATGCCGGGATAACGCGAGAAAGATGATGATTTGAATACGTGGTCGTGCAGGGCCGAAGTTTTTTTTTTTATGAAATAGGAGGCAAACGAGCAGACGGATCATCTGGTGGTAAGCGATTACCGCCGCCCATGGACACCCGCAACACCAAAAGAGTTGCAAGCGCGTTGCCGGCATTTAAGATGGGAGTACGCTCTTTTCTTGAAGGTTTGAAGGTCGTATCGGTCCGGAAATGCCGCAGGCGACAGTTCATTCCACAGTTTGGCTGTGCGAGGCAGGAAGTTTCTGCAGAAACGCACAGTTGAGGACTGCCAACCATCCAAGTGATGAATGGCAGAGTATTGTGAAACTCATCAATGGCGGTCGCGTACTGCTTGGCTTCGGAGTACGGGCCCGCGCGGGACTCGAGCAAGTCGCATTTGTTGCCATTATAGAGCGAAATAGAGAGAGAGAGAGAGAGAGGGAGGGAGAGGGAGAGAGAGAGATGGACTCAATACCTGGTCGTGCAGGGCCGAGGTCTCACAATACTGCGCCCCGATGGCGGCCGCGTACTGCTTGGCCTCGGAGTACGGGACCGCGCGGGACTCGTGCAAGTCGCATAGAGCGAGAGAGAGAAGGACGGATGGAGGGAGAGAGAGAAGGGCGGATGGAGGGGGAGAGTGAGAGAGAGAGAGAGAACTCAATACCTAGTCGTGCAGGGCCGAGGTCTCACAATACTGCGCCCCGATGGCGGCCGCGTACTGCTTGGCCTCGGAGTACGGGACCGCGCGGGACTCGTGCAAGTCGCATAGAGCGAGAGAGAGAAGGACGGATGGAGGGAGAGAGAGAAGGGCGGATGGAGGGGGAGAGTGAGAGAGAGAGAGAGAACTCAATACCTGGTCGTGTAGGGCCGAGGTCTCACAATACTGCGCCCCGATGGCGGCCGCGTACTGCTTGGCCTCGGAGTACGGGCCCGCGCGGGACTCGTGCAAGTCGCATAGAGCGAGAGAGAGAAGGACGGATGGAGGGAGAGAGAGAAGGGCGGATGGAGGGGGAGAGTGAGAGAGAGAGAGAGAACTCAATACCTAGTCGTGCAGGGCCGAGGTCTCACAATACTGCGCCCCGATGGCGGCCGCGTACTGCTTGGCCTCGGAGTACGGGACCGCGCGGGACTCGTGCAAGTCGCATAGAGCGAGAGAGAGAAGGACGGATGGAGGGAGAGAGAGAAGGGCGGATGGAGGGGGAGAGTGAGAGAGAGAGAGAGAACTCAATACCTAGTCGTGCAGGGCCGAGGTCTCACAATACTGCGCCCCGATGGCGGCCGCGTACTGCTTGGCCTCGGAGTACGGGACCGCGCGGGACTCGTGCAAGTCGCATAGAGCGAGAGAGAGAAGGACGGATGGAGGGAGAGAGAGAAGGGCGGATGGAGGGGGAGAGTGAGAGAGAGAGAGAGAACTCAATACCTGGTCGTGTAGGGCCGAGGTCTCACAATACTGCGCCCCGATGGCGGCCGCGTACTGCTTGGCCTCGGAGTACGGGACCGCGCGGGACTCGTGCAAGTCGCATTTGTTGCCTACAAGCGCTAACGCCATTGGTTCTGGCACATTGCTGAAAAAAAGATTGACAAAAATTGATGACTTTTTGTCAAATAGTAATACATGGCCCCGGGCAAAAAATAACGATTACGAGCAAATTTTCATATTTATCTTAATATTTTATACTGCCAATAAAATGTTTTAAAACAGAAAAGTGCTTTGATCCCTCCTGGAAGGGAAGAAGCCCTTTCCGAATAGGTAATGTGGAAACATCTTCACAAAGCTGCCACTGGAGGTAGTCGTTTTTGAGGTTTTCGGGAGTGCAAATGTATCTTTCGGAATATGAATTGCGTTAATTATGTAGGTATATGAAAAATGGTTACTTTACAGGGAAAATTCCATAAACATGAACCGATTTTATTACTATTAAATGAAGGGTGAATGGTAATATATCTATAGTGTATTCGGAGTCCAAAGTAACCCATTTTATTGCTCTTGACAGTACCGTCTTTACCATACGGGAACACGGGGTCCGTGCTCAAGGCCCCCATCCTCAGGGGGCCCCGAAGGACAGACAGTAAACAGTATTTATCCATAATCCATAATAAATAGAAGATCATAGTAGAAAAATGTTAGTTTAATTAGCTTTCTTTACTTTCCAAGAGGCCTAAAATTCTTAAGTGCCCAGGGGCCCCAGCATAGTTTAAGACGGCTCTTGAGAGTATATTAATAAGGCCTTACCTTTGTAGCTCTTTGACCCATGTTTTGATCGCAGTGAAACTGCCAACGCTAGTGATATCGTAGACTAGCAGCGCGGCGTTGGCGTTATGATAGTACATGACCTAATATCATTGTTATTGAGTGTTAATGGCACAATTAATACTGACCTTTGTAGCTCTTTGACCCATGTTTTGATCGCAGTAAAACTGCCAACGCTAGTGATATCGTAGACTAGCAGCGCGGCGTTGGCGTTATGATAGTACATGACCTAATATCATTGTTATTGAGTGTTAATGGCACAATTAATACTGACCTTTGTAGCTCTTTGACCCATGTTTTGATCGCAGTAAAACTGCCAACGCTAGTTATATCGTAGACTAGCAGCGCGGCGTTGGCGTTACGATAGTACATGGGCGCCATTGAGCGGAACCGCTCCTGCCCCGCTGTGTCCCATACCTGGAATATCGGTTTGTCATATTTAAAGTACAGACAGGCGTGGCTCACTTCGCGATTTCGTCGCTTTGCTACAGGTAGCTAAAAATACATCCGTTCCACCCCAATTTTGGGGAAAGCCAAAAGCCGCGCGGGGCACTGTCGCCACCTAGCGGCTTATATCTGTGCTGATCGTAACAGAAGAGTTTTGTTAGAGAGTGAGTCTTCTGTACCTAGTACTGTTATTTATTCTGTGTTACAGATTGATTACACTATGTATGCCAATCAAATCTTCCTTTTTTCTAGGAATTAATTCCCAGCAAGCTGGTAATCGTCTAAATACCTTCATTTGGTTCTAAATTAGCGTAATCCGAGTTTGCTCCATTCCAGGAGTTTTGGTTTTTTATAATCGCGTCAAAATCCGATTTTTTTACCAGGTTTAGACATAAGTCAGGTCATTGGTCTGTGAAAAATATGAAATCAATGAGTCTCAAAATTGACTATACACCGTGAAATTTTAGTGGTTGTTTTCCCGCGGCAGGGCGATTTGCTATCAGTAGTACTTTCGAATTATGATACACAAACTTATAAATAAACTGTTTTCCAAAAAAAAAAATTACAAAAAAATAACCTAAACTCGAACAAGCGAAAAACAATAGTAACACACTAAAACTGCAAGTCGACGACAGTTCCCGATATTGTAAACAGATAAACAAATAAACAAGCACATGTTACTTTTTTAAACTGTGTAACAGGCTAGAGTGCTTTACTGTTTGACAACTGAAATTAAAATTTACTTAGACTGTTCCTTCACGATTAACAGCTGAAATAAAACCTTTTTATTAGTTTGATGATTGCCATTACGTTGTGTCAACTTTGGTAAATCGAATAATTACATCCTCTTCGCTTATTAAACTAATGTGATAACAGATCCTGTCAATGTCATCACTGCTATTTCTAGTAAAATGGATCGACATTACGAATATTCTAATTTAGAGTACGTCGCGATGGTGCAGCTGTACGCTAGGGCTAACTACGACTCCCACGCCGCCCGGCGACTTTACGCGGAACGGACCATTTACAGTCGCTGCGTCTTCGGGGGATTTTAAACCCTCAAGTTCCACACGGACGAACAATTGTCGCCGCAACACAGCGGCTGCTTAACCACGGGCAGTTTCAAACGCCAGCACATGCACAGGCCAGAGGTGATTGTGTATTGAACGTGGCGGATTGCAGTTCGAACAATTATTGCGGTATCGGGAAGTTTAAGTGTTTGTTTAAGTTTTTGATCATTAAAAGCTTGATCTTAACTTGTTATGTTTACTTTTAAGGATCTGCAAACTAACTGCACGTAAAATGTGTGAAGGAAAAATAAATGGAACTACTTTTTAGGTTATTTTGTTTCATTCCGCGTGGAGTGGAGAAACAGCCTTCTAAGAGGTCGCGAAACCCATGATAGGTCCTGGTTTCAAGACTTGGCCCGAAAACGGGCAATAAAACACATGCGCGATGAGGGTCGCCTCGATGCGGATCCTCAATGCACTTTTATTTGTCACAAATGTGGGCGACGGTGCCGTTCAAGGATCGGGTTATATAGCCACGAGCGACGCTGTCGCTAGTTAATAAGTCATAGATGCTGCTTAAATCATCTGTAAAGATGCACAAGGCCTAATGATGTTTCATTCACTCATAAGAATTAGGTAGGTACTACGAGGGTTGCACTGAAAATGTCGGGAATAGAGAATACTGTCGCATCTAGACAGTCAATCTTTATTTTAATGCATACTTAATCTCAAACTGACCACGCATATAAATTTTCTTTTGAAAGTAATCATTCTGTAATGCACACGGCTCATAATCCCAAAGTCCTTTTTGTATGGCGATTTTGGAGCCTTAGTGGTTTTGTATGAAATTCGTGGAGTAGCCAACGGAATTGAAGTTTTTTTTACATATATATATATATATAATATTTTTTTACTGTTGTCATATGAATATTTAGGAATGTCGAAATCTGCCGATATGCAACTTTTTTGGCAGTCTTTTTAATTAACAGCACAAATGCGATTTTAATTTTTGACGTCGCTTTGGAATGACATGCTTCTTTAAGATCATCTATGGGATAAAATGAAAGTGACTTTCATATTTAATTTTAACCGCAAACGAGCGTACGATGAACTCTAGTTCATAAAAAAATAACAGAAGCCCATTGTAACTTTTATTTGTTCGCTGAGGGCATATTGAAAACCGTTTAAAAATTTGATCGGAAAAATCACTTTGCCAAAAATTCAAATAATGTTCGACATACAATTTTCAAATTGCCAGTAATTCTTAAATACAAATGACAACCAAATGAAATATACCTTAAAAGTTTTATAAAGAGTTACATTTTTATAAATTATATGCCTCTTTCTATTATGTTATTTCTAAGTGTCCCATTCCCGAATATTTCAGTGCGACCCTCGTACTGCAGTACTACTACTGGTGTTAGGTCACTTTCGAGTTTCGTTCGACACATTTATAAATGTGGCATTTCTTAACATTATTAAAAAAAAAGATTACACATCGACTGTATATCGATAGCAGAATCATTTCGTTGCGGGAAAACAACCACTAAAATTTCACGGTGTATATAATATTGAGCTAACCTGTAGTTTCACCCTGGCTCCATCAACATTGATATTGCAAGTGAAGAATGATGCTCCGATGGTGGGCGAGATGTGTTTGGAGAACATTTTTCCTATGTAGCGGACCACAAGGCTTGTTTTGCCGACGCCTGAGAAAATGATGTTAAAAAACATTGTATTGTTATCCATATGGTTACCACAATATGTGCCATTCTCGACCAAAAGGGTTCCTATTGTTGGTTGTCAATAAGGCGCTATTCCATAAAGCTTTAATTAGAAATAAACCTTATCAACAACTGACAAAGTGGTACCTTTTGGTTGAAAACATCACATATGAGCCTTTAAGTTCAAAAGCCTGTGAGGCTAGGTAAATTTGTGCAACATTATCCCATAATATATATTTAATAATGAGGTAACATCCATCAATACATAATAAGGATAAGCTAAGGGTAAAGTTATTGTTGCAGGTCTGTGCCGGTCACGTTTATTGCATGCATCCGGATAGGTGGGCTAACATAGCCACCAGGTGAATGCCGGTAAAGAAGCATGGGCGGGGTAGGCCCAAGAGGAGATGGGAAGACGATTTTGACACCTTCATTTACAAATTTATCTGTGGCTCTTTGACAAGTGACATCGCAAATTTTTCATCTCTGGGAAATTAATAAGAAATTCGTGGAAAAGTGAAAGATTAAATAGAAATCGTACGAAAGTCTAAGAACTGGACTCACATTTCATAAAACTAAAACCGAAATTTAATATAAAAACTGTTGTCCGCGCTAAAAACACCATAGTGACAACTTAACCTCAAAATCGGAACAAAGAAAAATGAACGAATCACAAATGGAAGAAATGATGACAAGGCTGATGAAGTCCCAGACGGCGGAAATTACACAAAATTTAACAAAAATACTGGAAGAAAGCTTCGGCAGCAGAATTACCGCGCTGGAAACGGAAAACAAAACCTACCGGGAAACCGTTGACAACCTTCAAAAACAAGTGCAATCCTTGTCAAGACAAAACAAGGAAAAAAACATCATCTTATTCAACGTGCCTGAAGAAAAAGGAGAGTTCATCACTGCGAAAGTCACAAAACTTCTTCAAGATAGTGGGGAGATGAACATCGGGGAAAGTGATATTGATTATGCAAGAAGACTTGGAAAGTTTACACCCAACAAGAATAGACCGATCCAAGCCAGATTTGTGCGTAAGGAAATGAAATTTAAAGCTTTTAAACTGATCAAGTATCTAAAATCAAAAAATATATATTTAAGTGAAGACTTTACAAAGGAAGTTCTAGAGATTCGCAAAAACTTAATTCCCCTTGTCAAAAAGGAACAAGCAAATGGAAATAAAGCTTATATCAAATATGACAAATTAGTAGTCATCCCTAGCACAAACAAGCGAACACGCTCGGAATCACCCCCCTCGGAAGAAGACAAAAACTCATATGTTGGTAAACAAACACCATCCTCTAAGGTTGTAAAAACCAATGCCTTCCAAGTAATGAGGCATAGGGCACAAACGAACAGCACGAACAGCACAAAAAACTAATTGCCATAGGCCACAGTTCAACTCCTCTTATTAAGAAACAACAATTTAAATCAACTTTTTCAACACCTCTCCCAATCCGGACAGCGGTCACCGTGGGAGAACAGGACCGCACCCCTCCAGCAACAAATACTACAAAACGCAAGGACAAACACTATCAAACTGTACCAACCTCAAAACAGAAAGAAAACCTCTATATCTCCACACTTAACGTAAACACACTTAGAACTCCAGAGAGATTGGCCGAACTTGAAGAAGCACTTAAAAATATAAACTGGCATGTAGTGGGTTTAAGTGAGGTACGCCGTCTTGGAGAAGAAATAGAAGAACATAGCAATTTTATTATGTACTACAAAGGAGAAACAAGAGGGCAGTACGGGGTTGGCTTTCTAGTACACATCTCACTGAAGAAATATATCACAGAATTTATATCGATATCAGACAGAATAGTTATACTAAACTTGAAACTCCCAGAGCAAAAAGAGCCAATGTCAATAGTACAAGTTTATGCTCCTACCAACTGCGCAACTAAAGAACAAAAAGAAAGTTTTTACAATCAACTTAACTCAACAATGGCCACTACACACAAGGCAAAGATTGTGATGGGAGATTTTAATGGCCAAATTGGAAAAAACGAAACATCCATTAACACAGTGGGAAATCACTCTACTGGCAACAGAAACGACAATGGTCAAAGACTGATAGATTTTTCCTTATGCAACAACCTTTACATCATGAACACTTTCTACAAGAAAAGACCGTGTCGGAAATGGACTTGGATGTCCCCAGGTGAACGCTACAACAATGAGATAGACTTTATATTAACAAACCGGCCAAAAACATTCCAGGATGTGGATGTTCTTAGCTCACTAAACTTCAGATCAGATCATCGTATGGTAAGGGCTAAGATTACTGTAGAGATGCCTAAACGCAGTAGAAAAAATGTAAATCTGACAAAAAGAGCCCGTGGACCATTAGATCTCTCGGACGAGGTACAAAATAACATCAGAAAATCATTGGAAAAAATAGATTCAATAAGTAATCTACAAGAAAAATACAATCGTCTAGAAAAAACGTTAATTACTGTATCCCATAATATTACCTCAAGCAACAGAGAAAAAGACAAGATTGGAGACAGGGCACGAACTCTCATGCAAAAAAGGAAAACTATGTTGATGGAGAAGAAGACAAGGAAAAACGAAATTACACAAATTAGCAAAGACATAAACAAAGCTATCAGACACTATAGAAAGGGAAAACAAAGAGATGCATTCGAGCACTACATACAAAAAACAGGCGCAGTCAAGAAAGCTTTTAAAGACATGAGAGAAATGGTTACATGGATACCTAGTTTGAGATCAAAAAGGGGGAAAAAGGAGTCGAAACGGACCTCAATCCTGCAAGTAGCTACAGAGTTTTACAAAGACCTCTATAGTGACACTAACCAAGAGTCTATTGTAGAATTACATGAAAACCCTGAAGAAGAAACACTTGAGGTGCCAAGTATCCTAGAGAAAGAAATAGAATTTGCCATAAAATCACAAAAAGCAGAGAAAGCGCCTGGTCCAGACAAAATAACAAATGAAATGTTAAAAGCCACTTTAAAAGTAATTTCTAAACCGCTGGCAAGTATCCTTAATGAAGTATTAAGGACTGAAAAAGTACCAGAGCAGTGGAAGAAATCTATTATTATATTGCTACACAAAAAAGGAGACAAACAATCAATAAACAATTATAGACCTATAAGTTTAATGCCAAACCTATACAAAGTATTCTCAAAGATTTTACTAAACCGGCTAACGAAGACATTAGACGAAAACCAACCAAGAGAACAGGGAGGATTTAGATCTAATTTTAGCACTATAGACCACATATTTGTAGTCAAACAAGTAATCGAAAAACTAACAGAATTCAGGAAAATATACTACTTAGCATTTGTGGACTACAATAAGGCTTTTGACAGCTTAAAGCATGCGAGCATATGGAGCGCCCTGCTACAGCAAGGAGTAAACAAAAAATACATTCGGATTATCAAAGAAATATACAATAACTGTACTTCGGCAATCCAACTAGAAGCCATGGGAACAGAATTTTCTATCAGTAAAGGGGTGCGACAGGGCGACCCACTCTCACCAAAATTATTCTCAGCCGTGCTAGAGCACCTATTTCGAAACCTCAACTGGGATGATCAAGGCATAAACATAAATGGTAAAAAACTAAGCCACCTGAGATTTGCGGACGATCTAGTGCTATTTGCGCAAAGTGCCCAATCACTACAAGAAATGTTAGAGCAACTCGCTGAGCAAAGCGCTGAAGTAGGACTAACAATGAACACAGAGAAGACCAAGGTTATGTCAAACCACACCAAAAATCTTATACTTGTCCATGGAAAAGAGATTGAATATGTCGAGGAATACACATATCTAGGACAAATTATAACAGGTTCAAACATGACAAGTAAAGAAATTGAAAAAAGAACTGTTAACGCATGGAAAGCCTACTGGTCATTGAGAGACATTCTAAAAAACCAAGATTTACCATTGTCCTGCAAATCAAAGGTATTTGATATGTGTGTTCTACCATGTATGACTTACGGATGTCAAACCTGGGCAGTAACTAAGAAAGATCTCGAAAAATTAAAAGTTTGCCAACACAACATGGAAAGATCAATCTTATCTGTAAAAAGGAAAGACAAAGTAAGACTGACAGATATTAGAAAGAAAACTAAAATTAAGGATGTATCAGTGACTGTAAAAACGTTAAAATGGAAATGGGCTGGACATATGGCAAGAGAAGGTAGAAATAAGTGGGATAGAGAGGTGGCGGAATGGTATCCTAGAGATAGAAAGAGGAGAGAAGGGAGACCATTAATGAGGTGGTCAGATGACATCAAGAAGCATGCGGGAGTAAACTGGATTAGGACGGCACAGGATAGAGAGACGTGGAGAGAACTGGAGGAGGCCTATGCCAAGAAGGCAGACTAAAATACTAAAAACAATGACATTAAAATATATTATTATTATTATTATTGTGTAAGCAGGCAGGCAGTTGTGACAACTGATATTGCCTGTATCCAGTAATCATTAATAGTTATCGTTGACAAGTAGATGTATTGATGTGTCTGTCTAATTTATTTTTAAATTGGTTCACATTTTGTGCTGAAACCACATCTTCGGGGAGTTTGTTCCAAGCCCTCACTACTCGGTTGCTCAGAAAGTGTTTGTATGGGTTACTGTGGGACCTATGCCTTTCTAACTTTAAGTGATGACCTCTCAGACGGGTGTTGTTGTTGCGCTTGAACATCTCATGAAAATCCTTGAGGTCATAGTGCCCAGACAGTATTTTGTATGTTTCTATTAGGTCTCCACGTTCTCTGCGGTGCTTAAGAGTAGTGAGCTTCAGTTCCTTCAGTCTCTCCTCATACGGCTTGTTCTTAAGTTGCCTTGGTAGTTTTGTGAAACTCCGTTGAACCTTCTCCAGCATATCTATGTCCTTGGCAAAGTAAGGACTCCAGGCTTGAAAAGCATATTCCAGTATGGGTCTGACATAGGTTTTGTAAATTTTTAACATCATTTCTGGTGTCAAGGTTTTGAAAGCTTTTCTAATGAGGTAAATCAGGCTTCTGGCTTTCTTTACCATTGTAGAGATGTGCTCTTCCCACTTTAGATCCTCTGAGATCTTAACGCCTAGGTCAGTTTGTGTTTTTACAGCCGTTAGTGGAGTGCCATCCAAGTTGTAAGTTAGGCGGGGGTTCCGATTTCCTATGTGAAGTATAGTACATTTGGCAGAATTCAGATTGATTAGCCATTCTTTAGACCAGCTTGCTAATGCATTCAGATCATCTTGTAGATGGCTGTAATCTACGAGTGGGTTAGCAAATAACTTGGTGTCATCCGCAAAAGTACTAATACTGCATTTTAGGCGACGCGGCAGGTCAACTGTATATAGTATGTAAAGCACGGGGCCCAAAACTGAACCCTGTGGTACTCCACTGTGTATCTCTCGTTGCCGTGACTTGGTTTCTATATTTATTAAAAATTTGATAGGAAAGATATTAAAACTAATATAATGATAAATGAAATGTGAATTTATTTAAATGCAATATGTAATAATTCTATTTTGGTCAATAAAGGCTATTCTTATCTTATCTTATCTTATCATTTACAAATGGCCGGAGAACGCACAAAATCAGGAGTTATGGAGAACCAGAGGAGAGGCCTTTGCCCAATAGAGGGACACTCAAATAGGCTAAACAAAAAAATACATATTAAATTATGTTGGTCACCTTGACTTGGATATGATTCAACAAATATTAAAACAACAGTAAAACTAGACTAGCCGCAGTATATGAACGATGAAAATATAGCAGGAAACTTTTATAACTCTTGTTATCTTTAAAATAAAAGAATATATTACTTTTAACAAACCAATCAAAACCCTGCTTTAATCCAACAACACAAGGTATAAATTTCTCTACCGAGCAGATGCCCTAAGCAAGAGAAAAACTTTTGACAGCCAAAAAAAAATAGACGTTACGAAATTGTCATATTTGTAAACCGGTTATTTCAATTACATTATTAATCGAATAATAATCTATTTAGACAAACTATACTAAGAATTGAACGCATTCCTTTTAATATATACCAGTTTTTATGTAACTATACGCATAATGCGTTATATCACAACAAAGGTAAGAAAAATACGCACCTTGTGATCCTAGTACCACTATTTTTGCTTCAACCACTTTCATTGTAGCTGTATTTAATACTACAAAGTTTCATGGGCACTCGATTTTGATTATTCACATCGTTGTTAACAGGATAAAGGATACCTAAAAGTATAAACTTTACAAAAACATGTAATAATAACAATACATGTTCACGATGAAGATGAAGTTTCCAACTGTGCTGACAAATAAAAAATGACATTTGTCAGTCAGTTGTCATTTGCGAGTGGTCAAGTACGAGTTGGCCGTTGTCTTTGCAAATAAAATTAAGTTTATTAAAATAATTGCAAAAAATGCATTCAAATATATCTGTAAATTATATTCAGTCCGCTTTTCGTTCGTTCATAAATTCCTAAAAATACATATATTTGAATTTAGTGCCATCTATAATAGTTTTTACGTACTATATTTAGAAATCACTGTTATGTTGTCTGACAGCTTCATAATGACGCTACTCAACGCTAGATGTCGCTGCTAACCATTATTATTCTCATTCTTATTTTAATCAATAGATGGCACTAAGATTGCGTTTACTGCGACTTATGAAGAAGGCATTTGATGGCTAGATAATTAATTTCATTTTATATCTCATAAAACCATTATTGAATTTATAGATGACGGCATTAACCCACACATCGCTTTCGCCCATCTAAAAGCAATCACTATTAAGCTTTTGCCATAAAATATAAAGCCTATGGGCGTAAAACGGACCCTTAATCGAGAATTATAGTACTTTTGTGTTGTACATATTAATATAATACATATAGCCCAATAAGGATTTCGAGTACCTGACTATCAAATAATTTTATTTGTTAATATTATCCTATCTAAATTTATTAATACCTTATATCTCTACAGTAAAATCATTAATCTCGTTCGAACTCTAATTTATATACTCGTAATATTCACTCACAAATTCATTTTATCGCAAATCAGATAGCTAAATTAAAATAATGAAATTTCTGTCCGCACAATCCTAATCCCAATGTACTAAAGTGAACGCACCCGAAGAAAAGGCGGGAAAACCAATCCAATATGGCCGATTTAGCGAGGATTTTGGGCGCCATTACAATATTTCAGAAAATTTATTCGCCAAATTATATTCACTTGTTACTGTTGCTTTAATCTTTAATGCAATATTGATAAGGTTGAGTTTGGCGTGTATCTATGGTATTGTTACGTTTGTAAGCCGAAGAGCTATCCGCCACAAGTCAAGTTGCAAATCGGAAAACATTATACAGATTAAATTTCTAGGGATATCATATAGAGCTGTTTAGTCATATTTTTGTTATTTCATACTTACCACATAAGTTTTTAGAACTCCGTTGTTTTTTCAACTCGTTCTGGACGTGCAGGTTGTCACGGCCATGCTCAGCGTAGGGTTCCATAGTAGTAGTAGGTTTAGTAAGGAACATAAATGTATGGAAGTGCATGCACTTTAGTCTCAGGCGATGCCGCTTGGCACGATTGTTCCTTAGGTCAAACAAAGCTGATCTAGCCCGGTAGCCAGGAGATCGTACCATGCAGACCCCCCCAATGGGGGGGAAATTGGGAGGAGAAAGTATGTATGGAAGAAAAATAAAAACAACAAATTTGTACCAAAGACTTTTTGCAATAAGTCCGATTTCCATTAAAAGTATTTGCTAAGCTTTTATTTTACGATTTTTTTCATTTTTTTTTTGGACCCATGGTTTAAAAGATATTTGCCCATTTGTTTTTCTTTCGGAGTTTACTTTTTAATAAACATTAAATTAAAATTATAATAAAATTCATAGGCGGTATTAGCTACTCCACGTGATATCAAATCACTGAGCCCGCCCCTAAAGAAATCTGTTAGTATGTAATGCGCACATATACGGTTCGTTTACATAAAAAAGCCGTTCCCCGCGAGCTGTAGTTAACGGAACGTTTTATTTTACAATTCAATGGTACTTGACCGGAATAAAATATATCTAAAATCTATAGTTGGTCAAGCAGATCTTGTCAGTAGAAAAAGGCGGCAAATTTGAAAAATGTAGGTGCGAAGGGATATCGTCTCATAGAAAATTTGAATTTCGCGCCTTTTTCTAATGACAAGATTTGCTTGACCATCTATAAACTAGTGGCTCTTTGAGCTGTAGACTTTAAACCATAGCTCCGCCATTTTGCAAAAAAAAACAAAAAACAAAAAGTGAATCGCGTAACTGAAAAACCCTCCTCCTTATCCACGTACGTATGTTAGTCTTGACCCGTCTTCACCGCTGTTCCTAGTGATCCAAATGACTCGTGCCTTGTTACCTCTTTTTTAGGGTTCCGTACCCAAAGGGTAAAACGGGACCCTTCGCTGTCCGTCCGTCCTTCAGTCCGTCCGTCTGTCAGGCAGTATCATTCAGGGACAAGGAATTTAGGGAAGGCGATGGAAAAGGAAAACGAACACAAACAACATATGATGTATTTTACTATGTATAATTAATAATCTATTCTTCCTTCTTACTTAGGTTTACGTTCTCTACGTTTACGGAAGGAAAATCTATGTTTCTTCTAGTCATTTATGCACAATTAATAAATAGTAATATATTTCTTAGATCACACGGGAATTTATTAATATGGAACATGGTGGTACAATGATTTCTAAGAAACGGAGTTAATTCTTACAATTATCCTGTTCATAAACTATTGTTAAATCATACAATATTTTAATTTAATATCGACATATAAATATATTCTCCATAAAAAAAACATAAAAATACAAAAAAACTTACTTTCATCTTGTACAAAAAGTTACAATCTTACATATTTTGGGGACAAAAACAACGACATACCTAATTGATATAACAGGTGAAAGAAAAAAGATATTAGATATACTTTCTTAATAGGTAATAAATTATACGTCCTTATATATAATTAGCAATTAATGTCAAAAATTAAGTTGCGTAAAATGCGACTGTAACTAAAGCAGGTCACTGACGAGCCTTCCAAATTGATGCCGTTACAATGGATTCATCCAAATGGACAGCATCCTAATATTAAACATTGTACGTTTATGACATTCACGGACCGATTTTGGATTGCAGCCACGCTATTTGGACTGTTGGAAGGCTCGTCAGTGGCCACCTTAACAAACAATTATGTAGATTATACGCACTTAATTTTAAATAAGTACACTGCGAATTATTTCACACGTAAATATTATTCAAAGCGATTATTTCGTTCTGTCTATATCTATATTCAGCCCACAACTCTCTGTGAGTTTTCATTGTAAGAAAATATACGTTAATTATTAATGTAATAAAAATATTACAGTAAAAATTTACGGAATAAACCCAACACTTCCACGGAAGCAGGTTTTCTGAGTTTAAAGAATTAGAATTAGATGAACTTATCAATATTGATAATAATAAATCAACAGATTTAACAGACAGATGCGCACTAGTTAGTATAAATACAAAAGTAGATATTAATACTTTTATAGAAAAAGCTTTTGAGCTTCTATACAATGTTAATAACACAAATACGTACACTGTACAATTTACTAACAAATTACAACAAAATATCGTCAAACTAAAATACTTATGAACATCTGCCAAAACTTTGTTAAAAGTTACAAAAACAACAGGGAGAAGCCATCCAAAAATATTGACCACAAGAAAAGGATCATTAATCTCTTTTAATTTCGGAAAAACGTTTACAAAATCGATGTAAAATACAATAGTTGCCACGACAAACCATTGAGAGATGGCGAAATAAAGGATATTCCCTATGAAACTGTATAAACTATACGTAGGGATCTCGCTTCCCGAAACTGACAGGTGTAAAGCCATGACCAACATGCCAGTGAATAGGAGAATGCTTAAAAGTAAGTTGACGATCACGTAATGGCGTATCAGTTGCCATTTCGGCAATACAATCCAGCTCACCACGCCAAACGCCACGCCGACTGTGCACAAGAGTACAACAAACCACCAGCCGACGATAAAAAGTAAGTCACTGGTGGCAAGTTTGTCTTCCGAAGTCATTTTTAGACACTTGTGAAATCCGAAAATCACTGTCACACACTGAACTTTTGTCACTTTCCTGACAAATTAAAGATTACATTTAGATTTATTCCTATAGGTATATATTTGGAGCAAGTATTTTATTACGTTTTAAACATTTACCAGTTGCGTAGAAACCAAATTTTTCGGAAGATTTATGCAAATAGAGAGAAAACACTGTTAACGTGATCAAATGTAACAATCAGTGCCATCTATCGGAAAATTGGTTTATATACTCGTACTAACTACGTTTACGATATTTTGTCGCACAAATCAAAATTATACTTTGGTGTATTTCAGTCGTTTCCGAATGCAACGATGGTCTGAGTAACATGTTTGACAAGGTTCAACTTCTAGTAAAATAAGTATTTTACTTGACTCATAGTTGGCATGTAGTGCGTCAGTACTGGAAAGGATAAGAACTCATCAAAACAAGCGTCATTCAAGTCTAATATACCGGGTGTCGCCTGTAATACGAGCAAAAAATTAAACTGTAGGCCCTCATACTGACCGACATTTGTTCAGCAACTTTTGAAAATAACTTGTGTTTTAATTTTTATTACATTTTAAAGTTTATTCTTAGACGCAATGTGTTGCAAATTTTTGTTAAAAGCGTGACAAGTAACGTCAAACACATTGATGTCAGCTATTACATTGAAGGCACTATTTATTTTGTATGAAAAAGAGGAAGTCTAAAGGATTCATAATTTTTAAAAGTTGCTTAACAAATGTTGGTCAGTTTGAGGAGTTCAGCCTTTAGTTTAATTTATTGCTCCTGTTAGAGGAAGCACCCTGTAAGTATATTAAATATAAATGTCAGGATTATATATTGTAGCGAAAGTAGGTATACAATACTGTACATAATACTATTTATATATGAGTAGTAGCCCCAAATAACTCCAGGGATCGGAACATTATTTTTAATTTTCCTCAATTAGCCATAATCTACCAACCCCCGACATTTCCACCAATAACAATCAAAATCAGTCGGCCATAGACAACAATTTATTTACGTCCAACGCATTCAGCCAACGCAATACATTTAACAAATTACTCCAATAAATGTAATCTCTACATACACATACAATCATTTAAGGTAAATGTGTAATTCTACTAAAAGCCAGAGGCAAAGTGGCGATAAAAGTTAAGTGGTAATAAATTAGTTTCAGCGCCATCTCTCGGTCATGTTATATTCATGACGGTTTAGAGGCGATTTTGTTGCGATTTTTCGTTGTATGTTGGCGCTTTTGGGATTAGTTTGGGTTTTGTCTTAAAAGCCAGTTTGTTTGAAAATTTGGTGCTTTCTATTCTGATGTTGAATTTTGGATGAACTTATTTGGTTTATTTTCGTTTTTACAATTCTAACTTCTTTTAAAATGAGCTCAGTAAGAGGCTCGGTCCAAGTTAACTTTGCATGATATTTGCAATTACCATATGTGGGAATGTAATCAAAAATATCAAGTCTATGAAAATATGACGTCTATGGCTGGCTCCTACATATGAAAGTAAGTCTGTTACGATACATAAAATTTCGTATGGAGATAGTTTGAGTTCTATAGAAGAACATCGGAAACCATCCCTTAAGGGATGAAAAAGGGAGTGGAATTTCCAATATACCATACCTACAGTACAAATTCCACGCAACCGAAGTCGCGGGCAGAAGCCAGTAAGTTATAAGACCAATACCATATATTCACGAAGTTAAATTTATATCAGATTTGCGTCCCGTTCTGAATTTCCCATATTTCTGAACAGTATTTGTGTAAGAATGCTTAGCTCGAACAATTTAGATAAGCTGGGTCTACATTCCCTTTTATAAAAAATAATATTTTTTTATATAATATTTATACTTACCTACCTAGAGTTAGACCAAGAAAAGTCTGCAACGATTTTGATAGCACACGCAGTGCTACTCAAACTTCTATGAAATTATGACGTTTAAATAACAATTGAACTGCGTGTACTATCAAAATCTATGCAGACTTATCTTGGTCTAATTCTGCTTATAAGTATTTTCAGCGTGTAATGTTTATGCACATGAAATCAATGAAAGTTACAAAGTTAGTAACTTTGTATGCAATCCCATAATGGAAATTGGAAGATTCTTCAACTGGAGATGAAGCTGCGGAGCGCTCCTACGTTTTTTTTTTAATTTACCTACATTTATTATACAGACAAAGGGGCTATGATGCCAGAGTATATAATATATGTGTGTACAAAGTCGCATATGAGTACAAAATTTCCACTAATATTCATCTGATGACTTATAGCTAAACCCGTGAGTGTAGAGCGGGCGTCGGGAGGACGCCCCCGGCTGCGCTCGTCATCGTGTGGACAGAACTTTTGTGGACAGCTTAGTGTGGACATCACTAACGTACAGTTCTTGTTCTTACCGGTAGTGAATTAAATGCTACGGCCGTGAGTGTAGTACCTAATATGTAGAGAGAGCGAGCGTCGAGAGGACGCCCCCGGCCAGCCACCGTGTGGACAGGAGAACTTTTATGGACAGATAACATGGACCGCCCCTGAACGGTGACAATTGTTACATTTAAAATAATTAATAAGCAATTGAACTATTAAAGTTGATCTGACTTTGCTCTTTATGCGTAAACTGTTGTCTTAATGTCCTTAATGAGACAAAATTAGTGAAAGAGCCGGATTCGGTTCGCGAGTTTAACACACATAAACAAACAGACATACAGATAGAGTCGCACCATAATAACATGACGTGGATATGGGCGAATGTTTGCCGGAAGTGTCCGAGGTTTTGTAAGATCATAGCACTTGCATTTGACTTTTAATGAATATCTGTATTTTACTTTTTATATATATTTATTGTATTTGTATACGTAATTAGTCTAATTATTCGGTGTATTGGCATATGCTGTGATGCCGTGTAAATGTATTTAAATAATAACATGACACGGTTTAGATCGATACATGGCATCTATATTAGACGGTGCAAGGATGGCATGATTGGTATACAACTTTAGATAATGCTGGCTAAATAGGATCCACAAATTAATTCGATCGACCAAATGCCGCAATGTACACTCACCACACGTGATTGTTATGCCATCTAGGGTTCTTGCTAAATTGGAAATTCTATAGCGTAAGTAACAACCAATTTAGCTAGGACCCTAAATGGCGCAACAATCGCGGAGCGTAATGGTACAGTCGCCATCAGATATATCGGAGCGGCAAGGTGCTCACAAATGTCTAAACACGCCTCTATTACCAAGGCGCTAGAGTGCATGGTCAGATATTTGTGAGAACCTTGGCTGCTCCGATATAACTGATGGCGACTGTACATTATGAGTCTTCTATCTTCTATATTTTATTTTAAAATAATAAATATCAGTATTCTCTTGCCCTTGTCCCATTCACTTGGGGTCGGCGCAGCATGTCTTTCTCTTCCACACCTCTCTTTCGCCCGTCATTTCATCATTCACTTGCGTTCGTTTCATATCATCTCTCACACCGTCCATCCACCTTTTCCTCGGTTTTCCTTTCCTCGTACTTCCGTCCACATTCATTCGTAGTACCTTTCTCGTCACATGACTTTCATCTCTCCGCATCGCATGCCCGTACCACGCTAGGCGATTTGCCCTTACTGTTTCTGTTATGGGTGCAACTTTCAGGCTTCATCTTATATACCAATTTTATTTTAAAATACTAAATAAACCTAAAAGCCTTATCCACGCTACATCGTCGCACCGCAAACGAGCAATCAGCGAGCGATCGCCAACACGACAATACCCTCTTGATTCCAAATTCAATTTGCACCAATCAGCGACTCCCGTCTTCCCGCCTCCGCCGGACGTGTTGTTTTTAAAATTGGCGCGCTTTTTGCGGTTATGTTGGTACGTTGTTAGTGGCCATTTTGTTTGGGAATTGCGTTGGAAATTTTGTCTGTGGTTTTGGAGTTTAGTTAGGTTAATCGTTTTCAATGTTTTCTTAACGGATTTTGCAGCGGTATGAGTATGACGTCCTATTACAAAAAAACCGGCCAAGTGCGAGTCGGACTCGCGTTCCAAGGGTTCCGTATATTACACAATTTTTAACAATCAGTGCCGGATTAAGATATTTTGATGCCCTAAGCATTTCTAGGTGCCCCCTCTCCCTAGGGTCATCAAGATTACATTGATTTTTTTTGGTAAATTAAGAGAAGTTCATTGCCGCATTACAGCTGCATCATTTTATCACGAAAATTGACAGTGCCGCAGCAGTAATGTTGCAACAGAGTACCTAATGCTGTTGCAGTCGCCCACCGAATGTCACCTTTATCATAGCTTAGAAAGTAATAGAAACGCGAGCGAAGCGAGCGCGGAAATTTTTCGATATAAAAACGCAATAAATATGATAGACAGTTGTACATTTTTACTTTTAGCATGGAAATCAGTCACATCATTTTATCACGGAAGTTGACAGTACTGCAGCAGTAACGTTGCAACAGAGTAATGTTGCTGCAGTCGCCACCCGAATGTCGCCTTTATCATACCTTATAAAGTTATTGAAAACGCGAGCGAAGCGAGCGCCAAAATTTTTCGATATAAAAACGCAATTTTATTTATAGTCCCAACCAGGCGCGAATCCAGTATTTCATACAGAGAAGGGATGGGACAGTTTTCTATCAGCCTAGCATAAGTAGGGCTCGATATTTAAGGGTCTCAGCGAGCATGTTTTCATGCATAAATTATGCAAGAAAGCAGAGCTTGGAATTGAATTGGCGAAGTGTGAGAAAGGCAGTAGGCCCAGCTGCGAAAGAGGAAAGCTTGGATTTGGATCCACGCCCAAGTGTAATTAAGGCAGAAGATCAACTTTGCTGAAAGGCCTCGCAAAGACCTAACGCCGAACCGCAAAAGAGTGGGTTGAAATCGAATCTATGCATCACGACTCTTCTACTGCTACCGATTGTTTCCCAAAGAATTACGCGCCATTATTTTTGCAAATTAGCTTTTGGACAGCTAAAAAAAATCGTGTGGTAAAAACGATGTGTCTGTCCCTAATTTTAAAATTTGTTCACCTTTTTCAACCTGGCATTTTGGTGCCCCCCCCCCCCCCCTTGAACGTGGTGCCAAAAGCACGTGCTTGTTTTGCTTATTGGTTACAAAGTCTTCATTAATTCAACCATTAAAGTCGACGAGTACAAAAAACTTTAAGCTAGCTCTCAATTTAACTTTTTGTTTTAAACATTATTTTTAATTTGACCTTACAGTTACTCGTAAGTAGGTAAGACCGTTAAATATTTAAAATGATTATCTTATCAGAAAATTATCACCAATTACTCTAAGAAAACTACTACTCTAAGTAATCCGGCACTGTTAACAATGTATTTTTTATGTAAAACGTGAGTGAAATCTCTTTAAAAAATGCGTAGGGGTCGGATCAAAAACTGTAATTAAGTCCGACTCACGCTTGACTGTACATTTCTAATAGTTTTTTTTTTCAAAATTTTAGACCTAGTAGTTTCGGAGATAAGGGAGGGGGATGGTCATTTTTTGCCTATTTTCTTGATTAACTTCTAAACTGTTTATTCTAAAATTATAAAAAAAAATATATTTGAAATCCTTACAATAAGCTCTTTCATTTGATATGTAACATGATATAGTTTGAAAAATTTAATTTTTTCATTTTTTTATTTACTCCCCAAAAGTGGCCCCCATGTTTAAAATTCATTTGTTTACGTTACGTGTCCGTATTTGGGTCAAAAACTTACATATGAGTACCAAATTTCAACTTGATTGGTCCAGTAGTTCCGGAGAAAATCGGCTGTGACAGACGGACAGACAGACAGACAGACAGACGCACGAGTGATCCTATAAGGGTTTCGTTTTTTCCTTTTGAGGTACGGAACCCTAAAAATTACAAGAGTTGTGAACTGGTTCAACCCCAGGCATTCAGTAAATTATAACTATTATAAGTAACTGATTCGTATCCGTATTACTGAGATTAAGATTAATTTTAATAGTTTTGAATTATTATGACATGCATGGTCATTCTACAATTAGAAAACTTCCGTCAAATAACAATATTCTTTGCTTTATCCGTGGCAAGTACTTTTGAAAAATCATCTCAAGGTTGAAAATTTATTTTCTTCATAATCAAGTGCTATATTAACAGTTAAAGAGGTTTTATCTTTATTAGTTAAATGTTAAAGGGTGACCATGCTTGTAATAATTATAATTAACTTTTACATATTTGATAATAGTAAAAAACCGGAAAATTGTGGCTGTTTTCATTAAATACGATGGTGAACGATCCAATAGGTAACATTTATAGAGTTGGTAGGGTTGGTCCTGCTCAGATCTCTGAGATCTCATCAATCACTCTGTTTGTTCGATTTTAGCAAGCATGAAAACTCACACAAACACAATACAGCCAATACTATTAACGGCCATAGACAACCAAATTTTTTAAATCGTATACTTTGCTGTCATCGAAACGTCAAAGGCAAAAGCGCGATCGTTATGAGATCAAATATCAAATATTGATACTCGATTCAGTATTCCAGTCTCGTATTTTTCAGTTGGAAGTTGGAATAACCAGTGTATAAACGACCTTGAAACCTATAGTAATTGTTTATGACCATAGATCGCAATATACTGGCTATTTTAAGCGAATAAGTTATGAGAATCCTCTGTTTGAGGTGTAGATTTTATTTGCAGATTCACTTGAAATAGCGCTTTTTGACGATCTGTCATTTTATTCCGGAGATATTGTTTTTTCAGATACAATAGGATTGTTTATTTAGGTTAGATCTGAATTGATTCAGGCTCTATAGATTTCAGGTTTGCAATCAAACAATTTTTTAGGGCGCGCCGCGCTTTGAAATTAACCGAATTATTAAATTGTCATACAACTTATACTTTAATTATACACAGATTTATAACGTTTTCACATTAACGCTTTCTTTTCAAATACCTAAAAACAATAATTATATGAATAACAAAATATAAAAATGCATTTTTTTCTGTAGTCATATCCGACATCCGATATTGCATCAAACACACACTGGAAAACGCTCTCAATTCCTGATGGTCATCTCTACCCCATGGTGTGTAATTATAAACTAAGGTTTTAGATTAAATTCAGAATATTCAGAATATTGTTCATGGCATGAATGCAGCAGTATTGCAGCGCGATATACAAGAATATGCAATATGAATGATATTTAATTAAAATTTTTGTTTATTACCATAATTTGTTTTGCAATTCTTAAGTTTAATAATGTATCATTTGTAAATAGTTACCATTAAGTAGTATTAAGATTATTGCAATGCCCTAACGGGGTATTATGTACTTACTTTTCATAATGTTTTATACCATCCTCTGTAATGAACATGATCGCAATAAATACATATATGAATATGAATATGAAAATTAGGCGTAGAAAATTATTGAGGGCGCTACTTCTTACGTAACTGTCACATTTTTGACGTAAAATGCTTAAACATAGCAATAATTTAGTATGGATTTTTTTAGTTCTATTTTTAATTTCTATTAGTATATTTAAAACTATAAAATGTCGTTTATTTCGATCAAATTGTCAAATTTCTATTTAACTTCTATTATTTAATGCCGCACTATGTTACGTATATAAAGTCAAAGTATGCAGATACGCGAGTGACCCGTTTTAATTCATCTAATATATGAGTAAGCCCATTCATAATAAAAAAAAAAATGACTGCATCCAATAATTTCATTTCGTTTTCTGTCTCACGTCCGATTTATTAATGAAAAAAAAAATACCAAAAAAACATAGGTACTGTAAATTCTTCACAAACCGGTAGGAGACGTCTGCACTATACATACGGGCAGTGTTAGAGCGGGACGGTACGTGTTATATCTATCTCTTTCTGCACGAGAGAGGAATACTGAACGAGGTTTTTGAGGCAATTTATAGCAAGCTCCGCCACTTGAGAAGTAGGGTGACCACGCGTTGTGAGAAAATGGAGACATGTCCTAAAATCATAAATAGTTTTTCATTTTGAGTAGGTTAATAATATATTTCTATTATAAAATCGTTACTAATAAGCTTGATGTTTAAAATTTACTTAGTACTAATACTAAATGTTTATTCTCTACAGAAATATGCGAAGTAGGTTGAGGTAAATGTGCCTAGAGTCCGTAATAGCCAAATTTGCACCGATATGAATAGAACAAAGTGAGGAGTGTCATTATAAATATTTTATAAATTTGACATTCGTGATGACATTGCCATACTTTTTCATTAAATCTGTCGATAAAAGAGTTCAAAATAGAATTTACTTCCTTTCCTCGCGTCGAGTACATTTTAAAACGGCGCGCTTTTCGAAGTTACGAGTTTGTGCTAGTATTATATAAACTGTGATCATGGCCACCCTACA
Source organism: Cydia fagiglandana (assembly GCF_963556715.1). Classification (NCBI taxonomy): domain Eukaryota; kingdom Metazoa; phylum Arthropoda; class Insecta; order Lepidoptera; family Tortricidae; genus Cydia; species Cydia fagiglandana. The sequence continues at coordinate 2,296,022 of NC_085956.1, forward strand.
GTTTAATTTACGGTGTAAGCGATCCGTTACCGACAACTTTGACGCTTCCAACAATAGTTACAGAGATCAATAGCGGTACTCTCTGTTTGTACGGCGCTGATCACACTAACAACAATAATAGGCCGGGAGCTTTAGGTTATATCACTACTAGCTTTTGTCCGTGACTTCGTTTGCGTGGAACTAGTGACAGCAGCTATAGTAGGTATAGCGCCTGCATTATGCTAATAGCGATCATTCAATTCGCGCATGCTTACTTAAATTATTAGACAATTCATTAACTCTTAAACTCCAACCCCCTCTGTACTCTCTTCAGGGATGATTTCCGACATAAAAACTACCCTTATGTCCTTCCCCGGGACACAAACTATCTCTATACCAAATTTCAACTAAATCGGTTCAGCGGCTTAAGCGTGAAGAGGTAACAGACAGACAGACAGAATGGATAGTATTACAGACTAGCCTCTGTCTACGATTTCGTCTGCGTTTATTATTACGATAATTAGAACTTCCCCCACTTTCAATCCCCATAAGAAACTTACAGTAATAACATATACTAATCTATGCTTCTTGCTAAGAACATTTCTTTTTTCCTTTCTTTTTAGTAATAGACCGAAACATAGTATCAGTTACAACAATATTATATATGTAGTTCCAGAGATCAATAGCTGTATGAGTATGTAACACCTCTCTGGAATTGCAGACATGGTATAAAACTGTACTATCAGTAAAGGTGTTTAGAAAAAAATAATATAAGTAGCTAGTCCCGTATTGGCTTGTACAGCCATCTTAAAGAATCTTCATCTTAATTTAAATTTTGTTCACGTGGACGTTAAAATGAATCGCCTTCGTCTGCCATAGACGTTACTGGCCAATGATGATGATGATGATCGTTGACTCAATCAATGTGCACATAAGAAGAAACTTAAGTAATTGTTTTCTTACTTAGACAAGAAATTATGCATTTTGTATCTCAGTAAAATCTAAGCATGCAAAATAACATATTTTATTTACCTAATAGTATCCATGTTTAAGCATCGTCTTCATTTTAGTACTTACTTTTAGTCCACAGGTTCCAAGAAGAAAGCTTTGCCTTTTGCTGTAATATTTGCGGAGAAAGGCAGTTCTCCGATAGAAACATTAGTAAACTGTAATTTTCTTTGATGTTGTTTTTAAATTATATCAGGAAGAAATTATAACCATATTAACAACTCAAGACAAGTTGAATGTGAATATCTCCATTGTCATAAACTCTAAGTCATTGTTATTCCAATTTAAGATAATTTTGCTCATCCGTTAAGGGGCCCACAGATTACCAGTTCACCGGACGATATCAGCCTGTCAGTTGTTCGGAACTGTCACCTTTTGCGTTTAACTGACAGGCTGATATCGTCCGGCGAACTGGTAACATGTGGGCCCCTTAAGTATAAAGTTTCTCAAGCCAATCGAACCCGCGTTTGCTCAGTGGTCACTTAGTCAACCACTAAGTATGTGTGCTCGAACAAACAAACTACTAGGTCGGCGTTCTGTGCGATTGCTGATTACTTACCTAACGTACCTTTTTATTAGTCTTATTTTATGGTCAGAGGGTCTACCGCGAACCACGTTCGACGTGTTGCCTCCCCGTCACACTTACGTACGAATTTACAAGTGCGACAGAGGGGTAACACGTCGAACGTGGTTCGCGGTAGGCCCTCAGAAATGGATTCTTCGCTTAAACACAAGTAGAAAGAAACTGGGCTATAACCGCAAAAATCGAAGTTCGCAAATTGCGGGGATCTTTCTCTTTTACTCCAAAGACGGCGTAATAAGAGTGACAGAGAAAAATCCCCGCAATTTGCGAATTTCGGTTTTCGCGGCAGTCCCTCTGGCCAAGCAAATAGAAAGAATCTGGCATATTTTTATTAATTGTTGTATATATGCATTTTTTTTTACGTAATGCTTGTTGGTGAGGGTCAATCGGTCCTCGCTAGGAGTACGGGCGGCCGATTGCCTTTAAGTTTGTATTATTAATTAAATGATTTTAAATTATCTATGATGTATTTAGTATACCTTAAAAAAGAGTTGAGGGCTTCTTCTATATATGCATATTGTGAGCGTGTCAACTATCGTGATTGTGTAAAATAAAATCTATTCCCGAAGTAATAAAGCTTAATTTGGTTGTTAATGTAGACTTAGCAATATCAAATTAAACAGGACGTGTTCTGAAAGTTCCTACAATATTTCAAAGATTTCGTTTTGTCACTTTATAGCAATGCCAAATTATAGCTTTAAAGCATTACTGAGCTTAGACACGAACAAACGGTCAGATAGACAAGGTAACTATGGAAGTTATAAGTTAAAAGTATTCATACTTAGGTATATTGTATACACCTCTTAATAATAAAACTTACAATTCACAAGCCGTTGTTAAAATTTGTTACTTTCTAATAAGTACAAATGTCTAAATGACGGCTAAGGACAAACAATTATCAAGGGCGTGTTAGATTTGAAAGGCATTTATATACCGGGTGTGGCCTGTAACACGAGCCTATTTTTCATACAAAATTAATATTATCTTCAATGGACTCCATCGCCACGCCATATCATTGTGATTGACGTTGCTTGTCACGCCTTAAACATAACAAAATTCGCAATACATTGCGGCTTAGAATAAACTTTAAAGTGTAGTAAAAATCAAACCACAAGTTATTTTTAAAAGTCGCTGAACAAATGTTGGTTAGTATGAGAAGTACAGCCTACAGTTTGATTTTTTGCTCATATTACAGGCCACACCCGGTAATATACAGTATGAATGCAGTTTTTCTTGTTACTAAAATCGATGACATGGTTCCTAAGAAGAGATCGTCGTATGTCTTATAATTTCAGATTTTCCCATACTGGCCGATCTAAGTGGCCCACCCTGTACAGCCACTATAGTGTACATAAAAGGAGTTGGATTATCTTTCTTTCAATGAAAAAACCCAGTAGATTTCAACATATTAACTATATTTCAGTTAATTATAATTTTCTTTACAATGTTACCGTAATTATTATAATAGTTGGTAGGAATGTTTCATTACATCACTTCACATCACGTTATTATTAATAGTATACATAATAATCTTAAATACCACAATTTACTTGGAACTTTACTTATTTTGTATTTATTTTATACAAGTAAATCAGTTAAATTTAATATAATTAATACTTTATATTTACAACTTATACATATTATAAATAATTGTAAGTGTAATTAAAGAACCGATTGAAATACTCAAATGACTTAAAAAATAATTTGTGGCTATCCATTAGAGAAGGGTCTTTATGCTTCATATGCAGATGGAGCTTATTGGACCTTTTTCTGATAGAAAGGCACATTTAAAGGTATACAAAAGTGGTTTTGTTGATGTGAGGCCAATTCTCTATAATTTCATTGTACCTAGTGTGACACTATCTCATATGTATCATGAATCTACGAATTACCAAACAAAATAAGTATTTTTTTTGTAAGTTATAAGGTGATAAATAAATACAAAAATACCTTGCCGTACATTACCTTATTTTACATTAATTGTTAACATTTACACTTAGCTATTCTACAAAATAATACTGATCAAAGACGTCTTCTTAACTAAATACTTTTCATTGACTAGGACTTAGAAAACAATTAAATAAATAACATTATACAAAATAAATGCATTAACAGTCTCCTCTAAATAAAAACTGTATAAATAATAAACAGATTTATAATCATGTTTGATTTGCATATTTTTAGTTCAGGAAGAAAAATCATGATACCGTAGAAAGCTATTAAAATATATTTTTGACACTGTACAATACTAAGAACTCTTGTTGCTGAAGTTTTGTTATTAAAATACTGAAATCTTGCAGAATACTGTCAAAATACATATACGTAACGCAAATACATATTATTTATTTTTCATTAAAATTATAAGCCATTGGTTTCGCTTTATTTATACTGTTAGTCTTAAGCAATATTTGGCTTGAAAATCAGTTCCTTCCCAACGTTTTTTCAACCCCTTATGTGAATGTAACTGACTTATATTTAGATTGACTCAATATTACATTTCATACTTATTTACAATCATAAGATTTATTTTACATTCACTGGACTTCAACATTAAGTTATATTACATTAGGTCAAATTTCAGGACAATCCTTTAATTTTATTAACACATGGTCACCCTAATATTGCGTCAATTGTTCAACCATTTATATTACACTAGATGACAATTAAATAGGGACATTGATGTAAATTTTTGGCAAATAACAGTGCTAATTTAGAGCAATTGTTATTGTTCAGATGTATATAATATTACAAATACTGTTATAGTTAAGTAAGGGGTCATCCATTAATTACGTCACACGAATTTCTAGGTTTTTTGACCCCTCCCCCCCGCCTTGTCACACTTGGTCACATTTGGCAAACCCCTTTCCCCTAGTGTGACGTCACATTTTTTCTACGAAATCGTCAAATCGAATTAAGTACCTGAGTATTATTAATATTTTATCAAAATATTTTTGACGATATAAATATTAGTAATTTTATAACCCAAAATAGCTTAAAAAACGATTATCGTTTTAAAAACTTGTTATTTAAATGTACAGCGAATAAAATAATTCAAATAAATTTTCGGTTACTGATGAAGTTAAAGTGACGTCACAAAGTTTGTGTCCCCCCCCCCCCAGTCACAATATGTCACATTTTCTTGACCCCCTCCCTCCCCCTAAACGTGTGATGTAATTAATGGATGACCCCTAAATGCCAAATTAGTTTCTTTATGGTGTATTGTTTTTAAAATAACTCATTCAAATACCCACATACCAAGATCCGTGAAGATCCAACAAAAAAATATTCTCTTTACGTCAAAAATTAAAAATAAACAACACCGACAATAAAAAACGGAAAAACAAACAAAAAATCCCTTAATTTCATACCACATACGGCCTAAACATATCAGCGGACCGCCCGCCATCTTGATTCATCAGCACCAATCCCCGTCTGTTGTCTAAATTCGAATTAAAGTTCGCCGCCGCTATTGCTCTTTCTCTCTCCAGCGCGATAATTCTGTCCCTATCCAACATGGCGGGCGGTTTGACAGCTGTCATGTCTGCCAACTGAGGTTTTTCCTGCTCTGTGGTAGGTTCTTTATTGGGTGCTTTTTTGTCGTCGCTCGCGTGGTCTTTTTTCGTGTCCTGCTGCGCCTTTTTGGAGCGTTTCCACTTCATACGCCGGTTTTGGAACCAGATTTTTACCTGTTGACAAATAAATAAGTATTATATTAATTATAGGTTTTATTTAGGTAATAATTAACACACCATACAGTAATAGTAAATATTAACGCAAACATAGAGATCTTTACTGTAGTATTACTTGGGTAGATAGGTAATATTAATACAGTTTGCTGTAACTCCTTTAATTAACTTTGCTTAATAGCATCATAAATTAAATCATAATACTTTAACGTCTAAAACTAGTACATAAAAGTAATTTAAACGAGAGCAATAAAATACGCAACCACATAATATTCTAGTTTTACGTACTGTGAAATTAGGATAAGCCGCAATCCACATGGGATTAGGACCACAAAACTATTAAACACTCAACATAAAACTACTGCAGTTTATATATTATACCTAATTATACTTTTTAGGTAATTTATTGTTATAAGTTATAACCGTATTTAATTTAATGTAGAAAATACACCAAATCGGCTTTGAGATAATTTCGTATAAAACATCCGTGAAAACAGAAGTGTTACATTTATTAATCTACATATATAGCCGGTCAAACAAGTATGTCTGTAGCAAAAGACCCGAAATTAAAATTTTCTATGGGAAGACCCTTCCCGCCTATATTTTTTAAATTTGCCGCTTTTTTTACTGGCGGAAATGGCTTGTAACACTATAGATTTTTTGGCCTTAGCCTTTTAAGCCAAACAAATTTTATAGGTAATATAAAGGTTGTGGCCTGTAACATGAGCAAATAATTAAAACATAGATTGTACTCCTCAAACGGTGACACTTTTGTTCAACAACTTTAAAAAATGATGAAGTATTTAGATTCCCTATTTTTCATACAAAATAAATATTATCTTCAATGGACGCCATCGCCACGCCATATCATTGTGTTTGACGTTGCTTGTCACGCCTTAAACAAAACAAAATTCGTCTTAGTATAAACTTTAAATTGTATTAAAAATCAAACCACAAGTTATTTTTAAAAGTCGCTGAACAAATGTTGATCAATATGAGAAGTACAGCCTACAGTTAAATTTTTTGCTCATAACAGGCCACACCCGGTATAATATGTTCGCGATAAACTGCTGAACGGAACTTTATGCTTTTTTTCTTAAGGAAGGTTTAGGTGTGTAATTTGGTAAGGTTTTGTGTAACCCGTGCGAACCCGCCCCGGGTACAAAACGCTACACCTTTGAGTCAAAGCAAAAGACAAAGGCGACATTTATTATGATAGTAAATAGTAGAGACCCTCTGAGATTATCACTGAAACCGACGTCAAGCGTGTTTACTACCTGCCAGGCTGCCACCCCCCATTTGTAAATGGAGAGGGTGAAACTAAGGGGTTTTTATAGTCGTAACTTTGCATTTGGTAACGCTAGTTATGCCATAAAACTTAGAGTCAAAGTGTCCTCAACAAATCTTAGGGTTGAAACTAACATTCTGCCTGCGTGTTGCCCCCCCCCCCCCCCCCCGAAGGCACCAAATTTTGACAGGTATTTTTAATTTTAGTTATTTTAATTGTAGTTTGTTTTAGTTTTATATTCCTGTTTATGTCTTTTAGTCTTCTTCTTCTTCTTCTTCCTCGCGTTATCCCGGCATTCTGCCACGGCTGTTTATGTCTTTTAGTAATTTATATTAATAAATACATAATTAAAAAAAACATTCTCTAATACAATGAATTAAATCTCATTTTCTTAACCGTTTAAACGCCGTAGACACAAAATTGGGCTCATTTCGCCGCGGCGACGTACCGAGGAGCGTGTGTGGTGCGCCTGAGTGATAGAGAGGCCGATATACCTGTGTCTCAGTCAGCATGAGGCTGGTGGCGACCTCGAACCGTTTAGGCCGCGACAGGTACTTGTTCATGCGGAACTGTTTCTCCTGGTGATAGAGCGAGGGGCTGATATACCTGTGTCTCAGTCAGCATGAAGCTAGTTGCGACCTCAAACCGTTTAGGCCGCGACAGGTACTTGTTCATGCGGAACTGTTTCTCCTGGTGATAGAGCGAGGGGCAGATATACCTGTGTCTCAGTCAGCATGAGGCTGGTGGCGACCTCAAACCGTTTAGGCCGCGACAGGTACTTGTTCATGCGGAACTGTTTCTCCTGGTGATAGAGTGAGAGGCAGCTATACCTGTGTCTCAGTCAGCATGAGGCTGGTGGCGACCTCGAACCGTTTAGGCCGCGACAGGTACTTGTTCATGCGGAACTGTTTCTCCTGGTGATAGAGTGAGAGGCAGCTATACCTGTGTCTCAGTCAGCATGAGGCTGGTGGCGACCTCAAACCGTTTAGGCCGCGACAGGTACTTGTTCACGCGGAACTGTTTCTCCTGGTGATAGAGCGAGGGGCAGATATACCTGTGTCTCAGTCAGCATGAGGCTGGTGGCGACCTCGAACCGTTTAGGCCGCGACAGGTACTTGTTCACGCGGAACTGTTTCTCCTGGTGATAGAGCGAGGGGCAGATATACCTGTGTCTCAGTCAGCATGAGGCTGGTGGCGACCTCGAACCGTTTAGGCCGCGACAGGTACTTGTTCATGCGGAACTGTTTCTCCTGGTGATAGAGCGAGGGGCAGATATACCTGTGTCTCAGTCAGCATGAGGCTGGTGGCGACCTCGAACCGTTTCGGCCGCGACAGGTACTTGTTCATGCGGAACTGTTTCTCTAATTCCAGCAGCTGTTGGGAGGTGAAGGCGGTGCGCGGGCGCCGAGTCTTGCCGAGCAGAGCGTGGGGCGCGCCTGAAACAAAGTTGTTGGTGAAATTCTAAATTCAATAATTAATAATGTTGAACCGAGAGTCTGCAACTATTTTGATAGCACACGCAGTGCAAGTGTTATTTTAAATATCCATTTTCTATGAAATAATGACGTACTTATAAATATAGTTGGTCAAGCAGATCAGAGAAAAAGGCTACAAATTTGAAAAATGTAGGTACGAAGGGATATCCCTAAAATATATATGCGCGAAATTCAAATTTCTTAGAGACGATATCGTCTCTAAGAAATTTGAATTTCGCGCCTTTTTCTACTGACAAGATTTGCTTGACCATCTATAAAAACTTACACTGTTTGTGCTATCAAAATCGTTGCAGACTTATCTTGGTCTAACTCTACCGTGTTTTTATTGAATTCCGTTAACTTCGGGGTATGGTTAAGTACGTTTAAGAGTACTAAATGACATAGTTAATTAAAAAAAAAAAGTTTTTTTTGTTATTTTTTTTAATACAAAATTAAGTTTAAAAAGTAATTAAATGTAGCATATAGCGTTATTGTAACACGGGCATTACATTGAACTCAACCAAACAATTGAAATCTGTGACATATCAATGTCATTTCGTACATCGATCGACCGAGATTGTACTTAAGTTTAGTAGCAAATGTATGAATTCATTCTAAACACTAATCAATATGTAAACCGGCCCTAAGTCAAGTGTACACGCTTGTAGAGGCCTTATATGAAAAAATAAATTATTAATTATCTCCGAAATGGAGTTAATTAGAATATCGGTATCTTTGAGAAAGTTACTTGATTTAAGCTCAGGAATGCACCCTTTAAATTAACGGAAATCAAAAAAAACACGGTGTATAAATATGTTAATCTTTTTTATTAATTAAATTTACATATATTTGCTATAGGTACGCTTTCATAATCATATTTTTACTTAAATAATATTTTAAAACATAAGTACGTATTATAAAAATATTTTTATATTATACATAACTGTGGTCATTTTGCGTTTTCCAATTTTATTCTGGATGAGTAGACATACTCGTATGCCTTGTTGAAATTAAACGAGCCAAGCCAATCATCATAATATTTTAATTTTTAAGCAAGTCAGTAATAACCAGTTATAAATCAAACAGCCCAGCCAACGATTAAAGCGCATTACAAACACAAAATAAAACTAAACGAATTTAAAGCGGCCATTACGGCCACGCCGAGAAATGTCACGTTCCGTCAACATTACAATCATGCGTTATTGATTTTTGATTCTGGCACTTGAGCACGATCGCCTGTGCCTTTAATTTGTTTTTAAATTTCTCAGGAGATGCCTTCGAATTTCGAAAAATTTCACCTGATTATTATTGATTTGACGTTCGCAGTATCTTATTATGTCTAAAAATAATATGCAAGTTAATAACTGAAGACTAGATTAGGAAATTAAAGGACAAAACATTATCTAGGTCTCGGATCTAGGTACTAATGTTTTAGCTTCTCCAATAGTAAAGTAGTAAGGTCAAATAAATACAAAATCAGGTTGGATTTTTATATGTGGAATGTAACTCCAGGTGTGTAGTTTTGCATTTGAGGGGTTGCGTTCTTAGTAGTTTCAATGCGTTTAAGTAAGTTTAAAAAAAAAACGAAGCCTTACTATTTTTTTTCATAAGTATCTTCATGCTTTTTCTAGATATTCTAAAGATTAATGGGTTTAAATAAGTTAAAGGCTTGCTACACGGTCGCCGACAAGCCTTCTAACCGTCTGACCTTGGTCTGTCCTTGGTCAGTTTTGGTCAAATTTTGTTGGTAACAACTGTCTACACGGTCCGGGACCGGCCAAGGCCACGCGGTCTGGGGGTTTGTCGGCGACCGTGTAGCAAGCCTTTTACTTATAGATGGTCAAGCAAATCTTGTCAGTAGAAAAAGGCGCGAAATTCAAATTTTCTATGCGACAATATCCCTTCGCACCTACATTTTTCAAATTTGCCGCCTTTTTCTACTGCCAAGATCTGTTTGAACAACTTTATATAATATTGTCACTAACATAGACCAGGTTCAGCACAAAAATAAGCTAGGTATAATAATAATGATTAACGTAATTTTTCTTAAATACATTACCAAGGGCGCAAAATTTTGATATCTAGATATTTTTAATTTTTAGTTGTAGTTAATTTTAGTTTTGTAATAATTTTATAACACTTATTTTACAATAAATGAGTTTTCTACTTTACATTTAATTTTAGTTAATCATATGTATTTTATTAAAGCTCAAGAATCCGTTCCTATTAAGATGTTCGATTTAAACTTGTTCCATAAACTATAGGTACATTAACCAAATCACATCAGCAAAACAGTATAAACACCGTATAAATTTCACCATTCAATCAACATCGCCCCCAAAAAAGACCCAAACGTCACCGCTCCCGCCAAAACTGACAGATGCGTTCGGATACTTATCACAAAAATAAACATGCACAAATGTCGCTCGCTGTTAGCTAATTGATAATTATCATTTTTATAGGCTTAGCGGCGCTTTGATAAATATGTATTAGCTTAATTGCATTGCGTAGTGTTAATTTGTATTGTTATCTGTATCTTGTTAGTTTAATTAAGCTTGCATGATTGCGATAAAAAGTATAGAAATAGGTTTTGTTAAACGATGTTCGATTTTTGTTATTAGATTTATATTTTACTAGTTTCTGCTCGCGACTTTGCATGAGAAGAAGTTATTAGTTTCTTTTCTGTGTATGAAAAGGTTCCTGGTCGAATATTAAGTCATCCTTTTGCATATTTTCAGTTTTTTTTCTGTTGTATACAAATACAGCACAACCGATGTTTGGACTCATGATTTTGACCACTACATATGAGCGGTAAAACTAAATACAGCTTCGTTAGTGTAGTGTTATATACTTTTAATACTTATACCCATAGGAAAATTATAAATTAAATGACGATACACATTTTGTTACTGGGTTACGATACACATTTAAGACCGCCTACGGTGATACTCGTAAGTACTAAAAAGTAAGAGTCTATAGGTATATAAAGATTTTTTATTCGAAACGATCCTGTTTTCGAAGCTATCCCAATCTTTTTTTTTTTTTCTCTTTATTTTTAGAGCTTGTCACCGAGGTGTTTTATGTCGCTCCATAAAAAACCACAAATTAATATATTCTTACAACTAACTTATTCTACATACTAAAGCCTTTCGTACAAGCTGCAATAGCGCCATGGCGGCGTCCGACAGAGGAGCAGCCAGGACGCTATTGCAGCCCCCAACTATCCCAATCCTAAATAGTTTTCTGTATTCACCTAATTTTTTTTAAAGAATAAAGTCGATATTCCTCTGCCCCGTCCGGGCCGGAACCCGCGTCGCTGTCATCGCTAATTGGACCCGCCCATAAATTCAGCCATAAACAAAACCTGAACGCTTGTCTAAGACACGTAAATCTTTTCCAATATGGCGCCGGTGCGTGTGGGGAGATGCTCTGCTTACAAATAAATACCTAGGTCGATCGAAATTCGAGACACAATATTATGTACCTTGGTCATTTTACCCCCAAATATAAATTGGATCATACACATCAAACAATTTACCATAAACATAGATAAATGTCCTTCGAATTAATTAATTCGAGATAATTCGAATAATAAAATTTGTATTATCCGAATATTCGAATATTTCGGATAATTTCGGATAATTATAAATTAATCAAAATAATTATTACAAGTTATAAAATTTGTAAAACTAGCGCTAAAATAAGCGTGGATAAGATAACGGCTGAGATATTAGAGTGCCATAATGCGAAGTTAGCATCTTACTTTCATTTTTTTTTTGCGTAAGTCAGCAGAGCTATGAACAAAAAACCACCTAGGACTATAGCACATTTAAGGGTGCTATTAGAACTCTCATAAAACTGTGAGATGTTAGTTTCACAGACACCTTATAAGATGCTTTGATCGCTTTATCAGATGGAAACGCGTGCAGAGTAAAAATATCACAGATACAATTTTTAGTTTAGTTTTTTGTACTATGCAATGCACCAGTTAATCCAGTTATAAACCGTACGAAAAAGTACGGTTTTAATGATAACATTATGTTAGCTATTACAGTAATCATTTAAAATTGGTTGGGGTAAAAGGGAGTTGGATTATCCGAATATTTTCGGATATTATTATTGGCGGATATTCGAATATTTTTAATATCCGAATATTCGGATTGCAAACCCTAGCTATGAGGCCCTCAAGCTGGATAAATCATTAAAATTTTAATGCATTGCGATGCGGTAGAAATTTTACAGACAACAGTGAAATATAAAAAACAGATATTCCTAATATTCTCTATTAAAATTTTGCTCGTCATGTCTCTCGGCTATATATCAGTCATTACTAGCTATTTTATACTAAATTTATACTGCTATGGTAGGCAGGGTAACGACTATATAACTTAAAATAATAGAAAATTAGACATGTTTTCGTGTTTTTTTTTCTATCAAACCAACTTTAACTTTTTAAGGTTTGGTTGGAGTCTGCCCTTTAGTTATATATGTAGTTTTGTTTCGGTGTGATATTTTTATGGCACTTGTCCTAGATTAAACTGGGTACCGATACAGTATGTGTCTGGGCTTTAATTCCAGGGCTTGATTGTACTCGCTAACCTGAGCTACTTTTATTATAGGACCAACCCTAAAATCGGGGAAAAAATTTTAGCTTTCCCATAGAAAACGTCGACATCTGATCAGCCAAAATGTAAGTATGAAAAAGTAAAAAAAAATCGGGATTTCGGGGTTGGTGCCATAATAAAAGTAGCTCAGTTTAGCGAGTAGAATCGAGCCCTGGATTTAAAGCCCGATGGTAAGTAACACCCTGTATAAATTAAAAATACAGCAGTACCTAATGTACTAAATTTTTACATATATAGACGCTTACTGACAGACCGAATTCCACCCGGGCGGAGCCGCGGGCACAGCTAGTTAAAAATAAAATAGTAGAGCCACTATCAAGTTGATTTTCTCGGCAGCGTATAAATAACAAGGGGGGCGACACGGGAGCCTGTTTGACCGCCTGCGTTTTGTTCAGTACGGATATGATGGTCGTATTTGTCTACGTGACAGCGTGATAAAACGGTGTCCGTCTCTTTCTATCCCGCAGAGTTAAAAAGTGACAGTTGTTTTATCACGTGGATAAATGTGGATAAAGCGATCCATAATAGGCTTGCAGGGCAGTGTTACCAACTTGGCATAAATGATGCCAGATCTGGCATATTTTCACTCGCTTTGGCACCAAAATTGTCCATTTAGCATCTGGCATATTTCTTAGCATAATTTAGTCTAAGCCAAGTTTGCACCAACTTGGCAGCAACAATATGCGCCATTGCCTTATGTGGTTCATATTTTCATATGAATTTTGACTTTTGTGGACGGAAGGACGTCAACGGAATATATAAAGTTGGTCAAGCAGATCTTACCAGTAGAATAAAAGCTTGTAAAAAGGCATTAAATTTGAAAAAAGTATGTGTTTTAAGTGTCTAATCTAATATCAAGTGATATTTTAGACATTTTTTTTAGCATATTTCAAAAAACTTTGGCATAATTTTGGCACAATCTAGACATTAGTCTAGCATTTTTTCAAAATCAGAGTTGGCAACACTGGTGCAGGGTTCGATTCCCGCAACTTTGTCTGTACGGCCAGAGGGTGTATTTTTGCAGGTACTTATATAATATATAAATATTAGGTAGAGTCAGACCAAGAAAAGTCTGCAGTTCCCAGCTCAGCTCGGTCATAAAACCGCGGCGCGCAAGGAAGATTCACGGTTCGTGCGCGGTTACGTAGGTATATAAGTTTCAATTTTGCTTGCAGGCGGCGAGTATAGGTATAATTTTATACCTAAATGTGACTTTTGTGAACGAGTGAATTTTCTGTACGGTAGTACTATTAGTTATTCTGTGGTTTAGGTATAATCTGTTAACCCGTGTAAAACCGGGATCGGTCGCTATTAGTATCATCATCATCATTTCAGCCTATATTCGTCCCACTGCTGAGCACAGGCCTCCTCTCATGCGCGAGAGGGCTTGGGCTATAATCCCCACGCTAGCCCAATGCGGATTGGGGACTTCACATACACCTTTGAATTTCTTCGCAGATGTATGCAGGTTTCCTCACGATGTTTTCCTTCACCGAAAAGCTAGTGGCAAATATCAAATCATATTTCGTACATAAGTTCCGAAAAACTCATTGGTACGAGCCGGGATTTGAACCCGCGACCTCCGGATTGAAAGTCGGGCGTCATATCCACTCGGCCACCACCGTTTAGTATAATAATGATTAATATTACTATGGGTTATTGTAAAACGATATCATTTTGTATATAATATATATACATGGTGTATATTGTTGCCCCCTCGGGGAGGGTGGGGCAAGGCGGGCCCGAATCGAATTACCCTGATTGCCGTCTTGCGCTCAGCCGGGCGACTTAACGTCATTGTCCTGTTTGTTCGTGACAACGCGCATGTGCTGATACCGTAGAAATGTGTTACAGAATAGTCGATTGTCTGTGATTACTTCGCGATGTGCCGTTTTCGAATTTTTTCCGATAACAGAAATCTATTGGAAACGTTCTCGGAAATTTCTCGGAAATGTTCTCTGAGAATTTTACCCTTTCGTCGTAAAAGCGATGAATTATTTGTTTAATCGCTCAGTGTTGGAGATAAGACAAATACCATAGAAGCTTAAAGGCAAATATGTACTTGGCACCATTCATATTAATATACAAAATAACACTAATTGATAAAAAAACCAGGAGCAAAACAACACAAAATTGTCCAAACAAGTTATTTGCGGCAAAATGTATATAAGTACTTAAAAAAAGTTAATATGTCACTCCATTAAAAAAAATAAGATTGTTCATAACTTATTAATGCTAACAAGAGAACGTTCTCGAAAAATTTGGAATTTTCAGGAAATTTCTTCGGATAGGAATTCTCTGAAACGAGAACGTTTTCATCGGAACATCACTCGTAGATCAATCAAGGTAAGGCGGACAGACACAATAATCCCGTATACTGGGTGACATTGGATTGAACTCATTGCAAGGAGCAAAGTTTAAGGTGACGTTCGGATTTAGACTGCACCAACATTACCGCTTCTTTTTGTTAGCCTAGTTTTGTGTCCCACTGCTGGGCAAAGCAAACATGATAGCTAATAAGCTAGATTGTCCTCTGTTATGGGCAATGGGTCAGCGGACAAAGTCACTTTAGTTTATAAATTATTAAATATTTTATTAGGTTACTGTTGTTACTAACATAAATTATATTATAAGCAATAACTAACAAATGTATGGACCATATGTTGTCTTTAATAAAGAAATGTTAATTTCTTTTTTAATTTTAAAAGGCCTTCCTATGTATGTATATTTCTTTTTTAATTTTAAAAGGCCTCCCTATGTAACTTTAAAAACCGGGCAAGTGCGAGTCGGACTCGCGCACGAAGGGTTCCGTAACATAATGCATAAAAAAAAAGCAAAAAAAAAACGGTCACCCATCCAAGTACTGACCACTCCCGACGTTGCTTAACTTTGGTCAAAAATCACGTTTGTTGTATGGGAGCCCCATTTAAATCTTTATTTTATTCTGTTTTTAGTATTTGTTGTTATAGCGGCAACAGAAATACATCATCTGTGAAAATTTCAACTGTCTAGCTATCACGGTTCGTGAGGTACAGCCTGGTGACAGACGGACGGACGGACGGACGGACGGACGGACAGCGAAGTCTTAGTAATAGGGTCCCGTTTTACCCTTTGGGTACGGAACCCTAAAAATCACACCATATTTACCCAAAACCGTCAATCTCACACAGTTCGACCTAGTCCCACAGTAAGCTCAATAAAATATTTATAAATGTAAATAAAATATAGAAAACATCCATAACTTAGGAACAAATATTTGTGATAAACACACAAATAAATGCCCTTACCAGGATTCGCACCCGGGACCTCCTGCTTCGTAGGCAAGGTCAAGATTATTCAATGTTGTTACTTTCATATTTTGTAGATTTTGTAATGTTTTACCTTTACCTCCTTATTCATAAACGTTCACTAAAGTTGACAAGCCGATAATAATCGTTTGTCCCTTCCCGACGTATTGGTATGATGGAGAGGGACAAACGATTATTATTACTTGTTAACTTTAGTAAACATTTATGAATAAGGGGGTTAGTCTGTAATAACAATATACAAAATTTTAATTATTAAGAATAAAGACTTAAAAAATCACACCATATTCACCCAAAACCACCACCATCCGTCTACAGAACCCTAAACTAAATCCTCCGACCACATATTTATGGCAAGTGTCATCGCAAATGGGGTAAGATTACCCCGGCGGGGTATTTACCCCATCACGAGGGTGATAAAAGTAAAGCGGGACATGTTTTACAACTGTCGCGATTTAGGGGTGACTGATGGTGCTTTTGATAAGTGGGGGGGTGAATTATTCTTTCTTCGTTTTTTTTTACGTTTTCGTATCAAAAAGGAAAAATATAACCATTAGGTATAGTATAGTCGCACCAATAAAAGTCTGCAGCGGATTTGATAGCCCACGCAGCGTAAGTGTTATTTATACGTCATAATTTCCTAGAAGTTTGACGTTTAAAATGACACTTGCACTGCGTGGGCTATCAATATCGCTGCAGACTTTTTACGGTCTGACTTTAGTATATTAATATATACTGTATACGACTCTGTCCGCGTGTCTGTCTATGACATGGCTAAATATCTTGGAAATTATTATAAAAAAGATATAATATCAATAAAATATATATTGCTGTTAAGTTTATTTTTACCATATTTGCTGTGTATGACCCAAATAATAAATGTACCTATATATTAAACTTACTAAAGAGTAAATTAGCAAATTATTATCTACTCTACATATAATTATATATATCTATAAGAAAATATCATAACAAGTAGGTATAAAAATAATGAACTTTAAAATTCGCAATATATTACAAGTATAAATAAAATATTTAGAACAGTAATATACCTCATGAAATAAAAATAAAATGTATTTTAAAAATAGACCTTTCTAATCGACTATAATTTATTTCAATTCAACTTTTAATCTCATCCAATAATTTCAACAATAAAATTAACAACAAAATTAAACAACACAAATTGAACCTGTCACCCCTCGCTAAGCCGTACCAACAAATTAGCTCACTATAAACAACAATAAATAACTACCATCCCTAATTTAAACATTAAATTAATTATACTAATAAATATTAAATAAATGCACCCCCTTAAATATCACTTAGAACGCACATTGAATTTTCAACCTAAAAGTCATTAGCGCAGAATTCAAATCAGCTTAATGCCTCATTTATAAACTTGAATTAACCTTCAACGCGCTCCAAATAAAATTGAGCTTTATGTTTTGGTAATAGAGTCTAATTTAGTTTGTAGTAGTTTGTGTTAAGAGGGCTCTAAGTGACATTTGTGCAGTATGTTCTAGTTACGAATGGGGTGCAATTTTATGGGTGTTTAGGCAATTGGGGCCACTTCGCTAAGTGCCATATGGGCAGGTGGCGAAGTTGGGATCAATTCGGATGGCAATTATCGTTAGCAAATTGATTGAAAATATTTATTAATCGATCGTGAAGTAATAAAATCATTTTGATTGATGCAAAATATTCATATAAAGTAGTAGGTACTTATATTTTGCGATGTTAGAAAGGAGTTTTATTTTTATTTTTAGACCTAGTAATATTTTAAATGCGAATTAATTTTTTTCGCAGAAACAAACACAAACAGACAGACGCGGCGGGGGATTTTGTTTTATAAGGTGTAGTAATAATAAAATAAAATAAATGTTCTATTGCCTAATCTACAAGATGGCCCAATAATACGTTTACAAAAATCATTTTTTTTATCACGATACCAGTGCTGACTCGGGGCACAAATGATACATGCGGCTGAGTTAGCGGCGCTTCGAAAGCGCGATAAGTACTCGGCGCTGCTGACAATAGTTATTTGTTTTACAAGGGGGCAAAGTTGTTGTTTAACCGTTCGTGCTAATATTGATACCCGAGCAAGCGAAAGATTCCAAAACTGAACCACGAGCGTAGCGAGTGGTTCGAAAAATGGAATCTTGAGCGTTGCGAGGGTTTCAAAGCACGAGGGTTAAACAAAATTTGCCCCCGAGTGAAACACAAAATTTTTCACCTCACCAACCCGAAGCAAATATTAAATGTAAAATATCAAATAAAATCAAACCAAATCAAATCCAAATGAATGTTATTAAATATTTATCATCCAAAGTCATCATTTAAAAGTCAATTCTAACAGCAAACATAAGAAAACAACTCAAAATTTGCATTTGATTACTTTGCCTCACATGTGAATAAAATACAACTTTGCTATCAGTTTTTGAAGTGCAAAGTAAGCCTTTCCGAGCTGGTGTGGTGAAAATATCTTTTTGTCCCTATGGCAGTGGAGACGCCCGGGTGTTGGTGTGCCGAGGCCAAAATTTTTTTGAGCGAATTGGGGCCACGTTTGAGGGACGTCATGACCTCCCATGACCCTCGTTCCGGGTCATTCCTGATGCAGAGGCTGTCTATCGCGGTCCAGCGTGGCAACGCGGCGAGCGTGATGGGCACTTTTGCGTCTGGAAGGGCGCGGGACGGGTTGTTTGATTAAGTTAAGTTGTGGCATTATTTGGCTTAGTTTTAATTTAGTTTAGTTTAGAGTTAATTTTAATGTAATTTATTAATTTTGATAATTGATCGAGTATGTTTAGGGGTCATCCATTAATTACATCACACGTTTAGGGGGAGGGAGGGGGTCAAGAAAATGTGACATATTGTGACATGGGGGAGGGGGTGACACAAACTTTGTGACGTCACTTTAACTTCATCAGTAACGGAATTTTTTTTTAATTATTTTATTCGCTGTACATTTAAATAACAAGTTTTTAAAACGATAATCGTTTTTATTCTTTAAATTCCTATGCAGTTTTGGGCTATAAAATTACTAATATTTATATCGTCAAAAATATTTTGATAAAATATTAATTATACTTAGGTACTTACTTAATTCGATTTGGCGATTTCGTAGAAAAAATGTGAGGTCACACTAGGGGGGAGGGGTTTGCCAAATGTGACCAAATGTGACAAGGAGGGGGGGAGGGGTCAAAAAACCTAGAAATTCGTGTGACGTAATTAATGGATGACCCCTTAGGTATAAGTTTTAATTTCTAATAGGCCTAGTTGTATATGGTTTATGATGTAATTTGAATTGTATTCTGATAATAAATGATATACAAATACACTTTATTACACACCTCATTACAGAAAACAATACAAATAATACAGGAAGAAGATGTTAAACAACAGGCGGTCTTATCGCTAAAAAGCGATCTCTTCCAGACAACCTTTAGGTAGTAGGAGATAGTAATGATGTCTTTTTTTATCGACAAAAAATTGTAGATTGTATAGTACATCGACGAATTTTTTTCTTTTGCCCCAAACCAAAACTAATGGTATTAAGTTAAGTAATTTAGTATGTAATAGTTTTAAGGAAAAAATGTGCAATAATTGACGGACATAAATGACCTACATGGAAAAAAAAATTGAAATTAAACTGTCATTTTAGTTTCTGAGATGCAAAAAGTGTAAAAACACATCTTAAGTGTATAAAATATATAATACAAGCAACACTCAACTCGAAAGAAAAGATCGCTAAAAAAGGCAGTGTCTTACACCACGCATGCGCGCTAGACCACGCCCACTTAACTTCATAATAACGTCTTATGTGTACACAGATACTGTGGCGTTTAAGACCCTTTGAACGATAATTAAAGTAATAATGTCTAGTATAGAAATTGTGGCTCTTATGATGTTTTTGTGTTTTGTTGATAAAAAGTTTATAACATTTTTTTTTTTTTTACAGCCTATATTGTGTCCCACTGCTGGGCAAAGGCCTCCCCTGTCTTTCGCCACTCGTCACGGCTTTGTGCATGCTCCCGCCAGTCGCCACAAAATGAGTCCAGGTCGTTTCGCCATCTCATTTTTGGTCTGCCTCTGCCTCGGGTGATCTGAGGTGCCCATTCGGTCGCTATTTTGGCCCATCTGTCCGGGTGCATCCGACAGATATGTCCCGCCCAATCCCACTTGAGCTTGGCGGCCTTCACACCCACATCTGCGATTCCAGTTTTGGAGCGCAGCTCTATGTTCCTTATCCGATCGATTCTACATTTATTAGAGGGAAATTGTTTTGATTAAATTGTAGCGTGTATACAGAGTAAGAATGTAGGTTATTCCAGTTTTAAGTCATAATGTATTGTTTGACGTATTAGTACGTATGATTAGTAGCGGCTGCGCCCGCGCCCCCCCGCGGTAGGCCTATTATCATTAAACTAGTGTGCAAATAGCTACGGTGCGTTTCACTCGTGTCCTCATTTACATACCAATTGGCGGCGATGGCTGGTACTTTTGGGTTGATTTCGGTTTTTAATCATGAAACCCAGGAGTGGAGAACCTACAAGAATCGGCTGACTCAGTGGTTCATAGCCAACGATATTAATGACGACACAGATAAAGCGGAAGTGAAGCGTCGAGCTATCTTGATAAGCGCACTCGCCGAATCTACCTACCGGCTGGCAAGTAATTTAGCATTACCGGCTACGTTAGAACAAAAAGGATTTTCGGATGTGGTGAAGATTTTGGACGCACATTTCACACCAAAACGCTGCGGATACGTGGAGCGATTCCATTTTTATTCGGCTACCCAGCAAGCCGGCGAAGGTCACGTACAGTGGGCTGCGCGTCTGAAAGGCCTCGCCGCGCACTGCGATTTTAAAAATATGGAGGACGCTATTCTCGATAGATTTGTAATGGGTATGCTCCCAGGCCGAGAGCGTGAAAAGTTATTCGCCCAAAATGTCGGTGAGCTCACATTAACTAAGGCGATAGACTTGGCGGAGAGCATCAGAGTTGCTCGCACCGGTGGCGCTGCCACCGGCCCAGCTGGAGCCCCAGTGGCCACGGAAGTCAGCGGTCTGTTCCAGATTGAAAAAGCAGCTGCGCGCCCGTCTACGTCGTCGTCTGACGTCCAGTGTTCGGTGTGTGGTAGATACAAACATAGTGCTACAAAGTGTCGTTTTAGAAATTATAAGTGCAGAAAGTGTCAAACAAAAGGCCATTTAAGTAACATGTGCAAGGTGGTAAAATATATCGAGTCGGAAGAGGTGAACGAAGATGATGACGGTGAGTTGTTTCATATTCGTTCGGAAGGTGGGGCACCTATGGTCGAAACTATGAAGGTAAATAACATTTCGATTAAGTTCCAGATAGACAGTGGTGCGGCAGTCTCGGCTATCTCAGACGAAACTTATAAATTGTATTTTAGCGACGTGCCATTGTTACCCCCAAAGAAAAAACTATTCGGCTACACGCGACAGGCACTCGATAGTAGGGGTGTTATTAATGTACCGATATTCTATGACGGCTGCGAAGTCTATTTGGACATTTATGTGATTCCAGACGGTGGACCACCGATCCTAGGTCGCGATTTTATCTCGAAATTCCGCCTAGAATTAGCACGAATTCCCCCCGCGCCAATAAATTATTGTACGGATACAGACATAGTACAACAAACCCTATCTGACTATAAGGATATTTTTGTAGACCGCCTGGGCTGCTTTAATAAATACAAGATAAATTTAAACTTAAAAGATAACGCAAAACCTGTATTTATTAAGGCTCGACCAATTGCATTTGCGCTTAAGAGTAAAGTGGAGAACGAAATTGATCGGTTAGTGGCCTTAGGTATTTTGGAACCAGTGGAGTATTCAGAGTTTGCTTCGCCTATTGTTCCCGTGCTAAAACGTGACGGCTCCGTGCGCATCTGTGCCGACTACTCGCGCACTATCAATAAACAGCTGATCGCGGAGACCTATCCGCTCCCAACGGTAGATGAGTTATTCGCGAAACTACACGGTGGAGTTCAATTTTCGAAGCTAGACATGTCTATGGCCTATAATCAGTTTCCCATAAATGATCCCAATAACATAACATGTATAAATACCACCCGCGGACTATATAAGTATAAAAGATTAGTTTTTGGGTTAACAAGTTCTCCGGCTATTTTTCAACGCGCCTTGAATACGTTGTTAGCAGGATTAGACGGCGTATTATGCTTTTTGGATGACGTGTTGATAACGGGGCGCGATAAGACAGAGCACCTGCAAAGATTAAATAATGTACTTGCGAGGTTCAAGGACGCCGGCTTAACGCTGCAAAGACACAAATGCGAATTCTTTAAAGATGAGATATCGTATTTAGGTCATGTAATAAATAAACAAGGTATTTCAAAATCGCAAGAAAAGGTAGCTGCAATTAGTAAGGCACCGCGGCCTGAGAATGTAGCTCAGTTGCAGTCCTTTCTAGGTCTAGTGAACTATTATCGTAACTTTGTACCTGACGCATCTAGCATTTTAAGCCCTCTATATGATCTGATAAGGAAAAATGTTAAATGGTCGTGGACGTCGATTCATCAAAATGCATTCGAAACAATTAAGAGGCAGTTGTCCTCCGACCAAGTTTTAGCGCATTTTGACCCTTCGGCTAGAATAATTGTAACAGCTGATGCGTCACCAGTCGGCCTTGGATGTCTTTTATCTCAAATAGGTACTGATGGAATTGAACGGCCTGTTTCCTTTGCATCGCGAGTTTTACGGGATGCCGAAAAAAACTATTCCCAAATCCAACGCGAAGCAACGGGAATAATTTTTGCAATTAAAAGGTTTCATCATTACCTTTATGGTAGATCGCAGCCTTTTGTTCTCCGAACAGACCACAAACCGTTACTTTCTATATTTGGGCCACAAAAAGGTATTCCAGAGGTCACGGCAAATCGTCTACAGAGGTATGCGATTTTTTTATCGGCGTACAATTATGTTATTGAATACGTACGAAGTGAGAATAATAGTGCAGATTATCTCTCGCGCGCGCCGCTTCCACTTAGCAACAGCGCATCGTCGCCGGCCCGTGACGTCACAACAGCTAAAGAATTCGATGACCGCGCGGCGTATGTAAACTTCGTAGTAGATGGATGCTTACCTCTAACAGTTGAAGATTTGCGTCGCGAAACGTTACAGGATATTCAGCTGCAAAGAGTATGTGACTTTGTTAGGAATGGTTGGCCGAAAAAAGTTAACGATAGCTATTTAAAACCATATCATTTATGCAGAAATGAGTTATCAGTCGAGAACGGATGCTTAATGAGAGGGCATAAAATTGTTATACCGTTATCGCTTAGGGAACAAGTTTTGCAGGAAGTTCATAGTTCACACCTAGGAATAGTTAAGTGCAAATCGGAGATTCGTTCGAAATTTTGGTTTCCCGGTGTAGACCAAGCTATTGAGAGAATCATCGGCGCTTGCAACGTATGCATTCAGCTACGGCCTTCTCCGCCGCGGGTGACAGTAGCGCCATGGCCGTATCCTGAGTACGCGTTTCAAAGGTTGCACATCGATTTTCTCGGCCCAATAAATAACCACTCATATTTGGTTATAGTTGACGCTTACAGTAAATGGGTCGAGTGCTTCGATGTGAAATCAAACACATCGACGCATAGTGTTATTGAGAAACTCTGCGAAGTGATGTCTCGATTCGGTACCCCGCAATGTATAGTCAGTGACAATGGCACGGCGTTTACTTCAGACGACTTTAAACAATTCTGTTCGCTAAACAAAATAACACATTTAACGAGCGCGCCGTACCACCCAGCTAGCAACGGCCAAGCCGAAACTTATGTAAAAGTTATTAAAAAAGGAATAAAATCAGTACTTATGTCAAATATTTCGAATGCTAAAATGAACTGTAAACTAATGAAGTATTTATTTGACTACAGAAATTCCATTCATTCGACCACTGGTACTTCACCAGCGCAGTTAGTTTTTGGTAAAAAGTTAAAATCCAGATTAGACTTATTAACCAATATAAACTCACCGCCGTCTTCGTCCACCAACTTCGCCTCGTCGGTTAAAGATAAACAGTCCTCACAGGTTAATTACCACGGCGGCACAGAGAGAACCGATTTTAATATCGAGGACCAGATATTATATAAGAAATATATTAATAAAAACAAATTTCATTGGGTAAGAGGAAAAATAACAAAAAAACTAGGTCAACGATTGTATTTAATAGAAGATCAAGAAACATGTAACGTTATAAAAAAACATATCAACCAAATTGTTTTATACAAAGGGAAACAAACCAATTCACCCACTACGGAATGTATGGTGCCCACTACACACACGTTGCCGAGCACACAGGAGTCAACCGTATTCCTGCCCGTGCCTGGCCCGGTCGCCTCCACAAGCGTCAGCCAGCCAGTCGTCAGGCCGACTTTGCCGGCGCTTCCAGAGGAACCCGAAGACTTGGACACTTTTCATCCGGCAGAGGGGGAAGAGGGTAATAATATATCCCCAGAGGGTCAGTGCTCTCAGCAATCCGAGAACGCGGATGGCCAACGTGTCTACTCCTCCCCGGAGGACCAGCCACCTCAGCAACCCGGGAACTCTGATCCTCAAGACAGGAATGCCCTAAAACCCTTGCCACCGCGGCAAGCTAGACTTAATTTAGATTTTAAGAAATACTTTTAAGGTATTGTTAAATAATGGTGGAGGGATAGTACGTATGATTAGTAGCGGCTGCGCCCGCGCCCCCCCGCGGTAGGCCTATTATCATTAAACTAGTGTGCAAATAGCTACGGTGCGTTTCACTCGTGTCCTCATTTACATACCACGTATTATCATTAGCAGAGATATAACATATAAGTCGCTGAACAAATGTTGATCATTATGAGGAGTACAGCCTACAGTTACATTTTTTGCTCATATTACAGGCCACACCCGGTATATTAGTGCGACAGTGACTGTTGCGTTTAGGGCCCCCCCACATCTGGCGTCTTTCGAGCGTCGGCGTCTGTCGGCGTCGGTCCAGCGCTATGGAAAATGACGTTGCGCAGTTGCGTCGACGCTGCGTTGACGTTGCGTCGACGTCGGCCATAGAATTGTAGACGCCGACGCTCGAAAGAGAAGAAAGAGAAGAAAAGAAAGGGAGCGTGAACGAATGTTGGCTAGGCACCCAGTAGGTCCGACTGTATGAACGTTTCGTGAAAGTAACGTAACCTCTAATTAGTTATTCGGCTCGACGGCTCCACCAATTAGACGGATTCTTGCTGAAAACGCTCCCTTTTTGCCTTTACTGCTCTAGGGTTGTAGATATGTCGATAATGAGGCAGTTTATATAGGGTGTGGCCTGTAATATGAGCAAAAAAATTAACTGTAGGCAGTACTCCTCATACTGGCCAACATTTGTTCAGCTACTTTTAAAAATAACTTGTGTGGTTTGATTTTTAATACACTTTAAAGTTTATTCCAAGACGCAATGTATTGCGAATTTTGTTATGTTTAAGGCGTGACAAGCAACGTCAATCACAATAATATGGCGTGGCGATGGCGTCCATTGAAGATAATATTTATTTTGTATGAATAATAGGGAGTCTAAAACTAAATACTTCATCATTTTTAAAAGTTGTTGAACAAAAGTATCACCGTTTGAGGAGTACAATTTATGTTCTAATTATTTGCTCGTGTTACAGGCCACACCCGGTATACTAAACAGTCAATCAGCTACTCGTGCGCTGGTGGCCTAGCAGTAAGAGCGTGCGACTTTCAATCCGGAGGTCGCGGGTTGAAACCCCGGCTCGTACCAATGAGTTTTTGGGAACTTATGTACGAAATATCCTTTCATGTTTACCAGTCGCTTTTCGGTGAAGGAAAACATCGTGAGAAAACCGGAGTAATCCTAATAAGGCCTAGTTTACCCTCTGGGTTGGAATTGGAAGGTCAGATGGCAGTCGGTTTCGTAAAAACTAGGGCCTACGCCAATTCTTGGGCTTAGTTGCCAAGCGGGCTCCCAGGATGAACCTTGGCAAAATGCCGGTACAACGCTTGCTTTCATAAAATCAGTACCTAATAGTTAATTTAATTATATAAACGTTTTTTTAATTAAAAGTCACGTCAAGATCGCGTAGTCTGAAACCAGAAGAATATAAATGATCGTATTAGATTTATAATTGTTACAAATTTGCCGCGACTTATTTTTAGAACGTGTTTTTCAATTAAAAGACACATCAAGATTGTTTACCTTATTTCTAATGCTAAAAAAACGAATTATAAGAAAATACCACCTTAGAATTTACGTCTCGGCCATATTTAGTATCGATATTTGTATCGATAGTATCGATACGTGTGTGTCTCGTCCCTACGGCGAGTCCCTTTGTTTGTGCGAACAAATTGGCTGCCGGTAATTGGCTTAAGGCCCCGAGGGCGCGGCGCCACTGCCGGCGGGGAATGATTTTTTATTTTTTATTTAGTTATTTATTATACAAGAAGTTACAACTTTTTTGTTAAGGACAATGCTCCACAAAACTACATACTGTGGAGTCTCACTATATTATATTGTTAATACCTGTTTATGTGCAATATACATCATCATCATCGTCATCTCAGCCGTAAGACGTCCACTGCTGAACATAGGCCTCCCCCTTTGGGGGGTGTATGCCTTAATCGCCACGCTTGGCAGGCGGGTTGGCGATCGCAGTCGAGTACACCGAATTTGAGGGACGCTGCTGCCCGTCCACCCGTGGTCTTGGACATAGTTTAAGGACATACCCGGGTCCAATATACATACATACATATATACATTATAGTGTCAAGGTCCGGCGGTAGTCAAATGTTCATTTGATTGGGTTTAAAGGATAATTAAACGTTAACACATTGAGTGCCGGGTTCTCTTTTTGTAGTCGCTTTCCTCTACAAAGCGGGAAAACGCTGGGATCGGCTACGGGCACTACGAAAACGTTGGCAGTGAACGGTCCCGTTCCGGCCAGAGTTGAGTACTCACCGAGGCGACATCAACACCAAGTTTTCTGCAATGTCACCGAGTCAACGAGGCGTTCCGAGTCCGAGCCATGACACATACTTAAGGATGACTCACGCTACGGACCGGGTTCGGGCCGGGGCGCCCGACACTTCGGTTTTATATAGTAAGCATCACGTGATCACCTATCACCTGTCATAGAAAACGAAGCGCCGGATCTCGGGCCCCGGCCGAGTCTAATGTGAGTCATCCTTTAATTTCTAGTTCTAAAACTCCTAAAATCGGTTCGAAGAAAAATGGAAAAAGAAAAACTACATCGGAGAGAAGGGTTTAATTTACTGCAAAATTTGTTTTCATTAAGATTTTTAGATATAATTGAAATTAATTAGTTAACAGTACGCGTTGATGTCTTTAGTTCCTCTAATTGGATATTACGTATAAAAGCTTGCAAAGTTTGTTTAAAACTTTTCATTCACTTTCGTTAGATTGTCAACATATTTTTATGAGGTATAATTTTCGAAGTGCCTCGACCTCTCGCAGTCGCGCCCCGCCTCGTCCTCTAAGCGCCCTCACGGTTGATTTTTAAATCAGATTTGCAGCAGACTCGGGATGGCAAGTTAATTCATAATTAGTGACTTATGTGCTGTTTATATGTTTAGGCAGTGACACATACAATATAGAAATGGGTTTTAATGAACTAAAATGAGATTTAAAATATTGAGTCATCATCATTATTTCAGCCTATATACGTCCCACTGCTGAGCACAGGCCTCCTCTCATGCGCGAGAGGGCTTGGGCTATAGTCCCCACGCTAGCCCAATGCGGATTGGGGACTTCACATACACCTTTGAATTTCTTCGCAGATGTATGCAGGTTTCCTCACGATGTTTTCCTTCACCGAAAAGCTAGTGGTAAATATCAAATGATATTTCGTACATAAGTTCCGAAAAACTCATTGGTACGAGCCAGGATTTGAACCCGCGACCTCCGGATTGAAAGTCAGACGTCATATCCACTCGGCCTCCACTGCTTCAGATTTAATTGAGTAAATAAAATAAACAATAAAATAGCTGTGACGTTTCGGATGGATATGATTTTTGTACCATAACCCGTCGAAACCGAAACTTCGCTCTAACACTTAACGGCTATCTCTTTGTCTATCTGTCTGTCCATCCGTTCCGCCAAACCATTTAACTCAGCAAAGGATTACTTTCCAACCACCCATACTATTATTACAATCATACAAATAAGCCAAATTGTGACAGATGGCCGTAATGCCAACGTTTATGGCCTAATCTTTTAGACCGCGGGAGGGAGACACCGATAATAATATTCACGCCTAGGGTGCCACTTAGTTCTGTAGTGTCACCATTATTTTTGACTCCAAATCCGATAGTATCTTGATTTACAGGTCAATACTTAGTTGGAATGTCGTTAACACGAAATAAAATACTATTCCCTGTCCTTCAAATCCAGAAACCTCTATATTTCCATATTTCGAAATATTGAACCTCATTAAGACGAAGTTAACATAGATTCCCTTTCCGGCACGATTATATCGAGTACTTACCTTAAATTTTTACACAACTCTAAAATTTTTGGGTAGAAATTATAAACGGTGGCTAAAAAATAACTGCATTCCCGTTGCCAGGGAGGTTTTGGGATTATACTGAGCAACTTTTACTATAGGAGCAACCCCGAAATCGCAAAAAAAAAATACACTCCCATAGAAAATGGACCAGCCAAAATGTATGAAACAGCCAAATTTTTTTTCGCGACTACGGGTTTGGTCCCATAGTAAAATTTGCTCAGTATAATGCCAAAACCTCCCTGGCAACGGGAATGCAGTTACTTTTTTGCCACTCTGTATACCTTCATAAGTTGTATCTTAAGCTAACTGTTTATAACATTCAAAAACATTTAAGCGTGTAACTTTGATTGCTTATATTGAAATGGCCACTTTATTCAGAGGCCCGCACCCCTTGGTTTAAATAACACCATTTTTATTGCTACGATTATATTTAACTATCGTCAATTTGCTTTGTCAATTGGTACTTAGTATGGCAGCGGACCTTTTAAAGTGTTTATACACCACTAGAGGTTAACGGGAAGACAGGTGAATGAATGAATGAATTAATAAATACTGGTGGCTCTGTGAGTTGTGGAGTGTAGACCTCATGATAAGTTTCATCAGTTTAAAAATGGAAAAATAAGAAAAATACTTCGTTGCGTCATTATCACAGCGAACTCACAATGGCCGCATGTGCCGATTTCCACCATTTTGATCTTTTTCCAAAAAAGAACGAAACAACAGAAAGATACAAAACTATATGAGTACCTAAGTAGGTATATCGAGATAGAGAATGTTGTTTTGTTAAAAAGTGTAAGATCATATCTTAAAAAGGTAGTTTGCCTACTTTTGATAGAATGTATTGCAACACGCACAGTCTATCAAAGATAAAGCTTAAGTACATAGAGTGACACATAATAATAGTAAATAAGATTAATCATACATCTGTGTCAGCTTCCATATCTATAAGATAAGATAATTTATCTTAAAAGTGGGGAATTTGAAGATATTACGAGTCGTTTACCTGATTATTGTCCTTTTTTGTAAGTGTTGGATAAAATAGTAGAATATCAGTAGTTACTAAAAACGTATATGGGGCATTATTGATGAAAAGGGACCTTATTGTCGATGGCGCTTACGCCGCACAGCGTCGCGCGGCATTGCATTTATATCGGAGCATCGTTAATAATGGCTTAAGCGCCATCGACAATAAGGTCCCTTTTCACTGATATTTTTTATTTATTTATTTATGTAATAAATGTAATTTTAGTGTTTAACTTACCAACTTATACCAACTTCTGAATTGAAAGCCGGTTACATCTTCCTAAATTTAGTAACTGACAAGAGGGACGTCGCAATACGTGAGAAACGATAGGGTATATCTTTTATCGTGTACTACACGGTGTACTAAATTCAGTAAGGTGTAACAAGCTCTTTAGTCCATCCGGACCTAAAGTTGGCTTAAATTATTTTGCCTCATCTCATAATAGAAGGCGGTGAGCAAGTACCAAGGCGGCAATTGATATAGTCGCACCAATAAAAGTCTGCAGCGGATTTGATAGCCCACGCAGCGTAAGTGTTGTTTATAGGTCATAATTTTTATAGAAGTTTGACTTTTAAAATGACACTTGCACTGCGTGGGCTATCAAAATCGCTGCAGACTTTTTACGGTATGACTCTAAGCAAGAAGCAAGTACACGACTACTGCCAACTAGGCCATTTTGCGAATAATTTAAAAAAAGTCTTTCTCCACACTATATCAGCCAGCAAGTCAGGGTTGTCACACTGTGTGCACAGGGGTGCCACCTCGCTATTTAATCGAGGGGACAACTGATAAGCAAGTGGATAACGATTGATAATTAGGGGTTGTGCACAAATCACGCGAGGTGTTTTTGGCTACTTTTTGACCCCCCCCCTCACCCCTGGTGATATTTGGTGAGGTTTTTGGCTACCCCCCTCCCTCCACACAACCTCACGTGTATTTTTTTGAATTTTTTTCGTTCTATCTAATTTTAAGAAAAATTGTAGTGTATGTAGAAAAACTTGTTTATTTTTCTATTTTAGTTAAAAAGACTCGCTATTTTGAAGTGCAGAGTGAAGATTTATGTTTAACGAAACCGAGATAAAGTATCTACTCATGTGGTAGGTGTTTTTTTCATAGTTTCGTTCACTGTAGAGAAAACACGTGAGGTTTCGTTCTACCCCTCCCCCAACGTGATCTATCGTGATTTTTTCGTGACCCCCCCGCCCCCTATCGAACCTCGCGTGATTTGTGCACAACACAAGCCCTTAGTCCAGGCCAGCAGTCGGCAACAAGCGGCCCGCGGGCCACATGCGGCCCTCGAACCTCTCGCCTGCGGCCCGCGAGCCTCCCTGGTTATTTTGTATGTTATATTGACAAACCACAATGTCTGCTAAGGGGCTGTCCATAAATTACGTCATCGATTTTTGACGATTTTGGACCCCCCCCCCCCTAAAATCATCCAAAAATCATGCTTTGAATGACCCCGTTTCCTCCTACGTCGTGCTACCGTCATCCGATGGCCAGACCCCCCCCCCCCTAATTTGAAATGACGTAATTTATGAATAGCCCCTAAAGTCACAAATATTATGAAGTGCCCGCGTCAACTTCGCTAACGACTATGTGGCCCTTGGCAGCTAAAAGGTTGCCGACCGCTGTCCTTCTCCACTCTATAGTAGCCAACAAGTCAGGGTTGTCACACTGCGTGGACAGGGGTGCCACGGTGCCACCTCGCTCGTCGAGGGGACGATGGATAAGCAAGTGCATAACGACTGACAATTAGGCCATTTAGCGACAAGTTTTTTGGCCAGTACCGAAAAGTCCGTCTAAGCTAACTTTGCATCGAATTGAACAGAACAAAAGGGAGAGTCATATTTTCATAGAACATTAACGATGACGTTGCTATTGCAGAGTTAGTTATAGTAGATTATTAACCAAGGGATAAAATGGTGCTTTCATTCGAGTTAAACATTCTACTTTTAATTTCGAATACGAAGAAAGTAAAATATATGTGCATTAAAAAAAACAGAATGGAAGTAGTACACCAAATCAATTTAAACCCAAAAAAATACTTATTGCTTATCGTAAAAAAAGAAAAAAAAATACTTAGAAATGCTCTCTGTATTATAGAGCAGAAACGTAATTATTTTCTGCACACATTTTAGAACAACTACCCACTTACAGAGCACGAGAAAAAAAAATTGCCTAGTCACAACTTTGACGAACTGTCAAAAAATCCCCAATCGGTAATCACGTTTTCCGCACATCTGACATCCTAAAAAACGTAACCACATCAACACTAGGATAATCCTACATCCAACCTGTCACATATGCTAGTCCCTTTCCAAGCACAAGCAAAAATGACCCTTGTATCCACGGAATAAAGACTAAAACGGTTTACGTAATGTTTGCGAGGGGACTTAGCCACATGTCACCTGTTTGGTTGTTTGCCACCTCCCCTATTATGCAGTGCCGAGGGTGAGAAATGCATTATTGATGACGGGTGACGTTAAATGCATACCGTATTGATAGCGAGAAACGCATTGAAAGGTAATGTAATTAAAACTTTCAATTTTTTAAATATATTGCTGAGTGTACATTTGCTGTTGGTGCTCACAAATATCTGAACTAGGGTTTCTGCTCGAGAATTCTCGAGGCGAGAAATCTCGAGAAATTTGTCCTTTGTCGAGACGGGAAATAAAAACTCAATGCCTCGAGAACTCGAGAAATAAATATCTTGTTATAGGTAAGTAAAAACACAGGCATATAACACGTGATGTGTCTATAGTGTATTTCTTTAGGTAGTCAATATAAAAGTAAAGAAGGTTTTTTTTTGACATTTTCAGGTACTTAAATCATTTATTAGAGAACCAACCAAATAGAAAACTGCCCCGATCCGTCCTCTATCGTTCTGGCTTCAACCGATTTTCATATGTTGAAATTAAAAAAAAATTAAAAATCTAAATCAGGTACTATTGATAAATCAAATCTATATATACATTCCTATGCAAAATAGCACAATTTTAGCAGCTTCATTGTTACATTGACTAAGTATTAATATTACGTAGTAAAAGTGTAAGATCGTCACATCGATTCAAATTAATTGACTTTAATATTCTTGCCTAATAAAATACCATATTGTGGTTTGTTTACATTTTGTTAAATTTTTAAAGAAATACACTATAGAATGTCACCGTTGGCGCGTGCGAATGCTGCACCTACAGTTTTTTTTGTCGAATTTTTGATTATTTAGTGGAATTTATGGTAACAAAAAATGTATCATTTGTACATAATGAATTTATACATATTGAAGCAACGAAATAAAGCACTAAATTTAAAATAACAGTGTTTTTTGAAACTTTCAAAATTTCTCGAGGTACTCGAGAAACTCGAGAAATCCTGGTCGAGAATTCCCGTGCCTCGAGAAATAAAAAAGGTCGAGAAACCAGAAACCCTAATCTGAACACGCCTCTATTGTCAAGGCTAGAGTGTTCGTGTTCAGATATTTTTGAACGTGTCTTGCTAATATCTCAGTCAGTCTCGGTACAAAAAGTACTGAGCTTGACTGAAGTAGCATGACAAATACGAACGTTTCCGAGAAAATACGATGGAAAACAACTATACACTAGGTACATCGGTACCTACTTCTGAAGATATTCTAAATATTCCAAATATTATAATATAAATTTATTTATGACCCCTATACTTACAAACGACAAAATAGTGGTATAATTTAGTGTATGTAAGTAGTAGCAGTATTTAATTTAGTGTATATTAGTGCATACGTGCGATGTCACCTTGACAAATACTCAAGTGGATCCGATATTCACGGAGGAAACCTGCCTAACCACTTACCTCCAAGCTCTGGTATCCGATGGTAGAACATCCCAGTCCTGGCCAGCCACTCCAGCTGCATGTGATGCAGTACCCTGTCTCCAGGGTGGTGAAAGGCTGAGGGCAGGGGGCCCGGCATCTGGTAGTTGAAGAGGGGGGACTGCGCCATCACCGGCGGCTGAGGGAGGAGGCCGGGCTTCGGGACTATTCCTGGAAAAGGAGGGGATGTTGTAGCACCTCGTCCTTAAAGTATCATTGTTTTTTATTATTGTTAGTATGGTTAGTAGCATTAGGTTCGTTGAAAGAGCAGAAAATCATTGTTTATAAGTACTTAATCTTATACCTTTAAACGACAAATTCTTGTTTATATATGTCGGCGGCCGATCGTAAGGTCATATCGTGAAACGTGAAAATCTTTGACCCGTTCCCTGAGTCGACGGAGCCCCGCTACACGTCTGAAGCAACCTAACGAACATCTATATGTCGGCGGCAGATCGTAATGTTCTTGTGTAATGTTTTGACGATAGTCACATTAAACCAATGGTTTACTAACGAATGGGCCAAAACGTTTCCCAAAGTATCACATCCCAAACTATGTTTCCCAAATTATCATTTCCCAAAAAAATGTTTGGCAAAACAACTTATCGCAAATTTTCAGTTAGCAATAGTCTTTTTTGGCAAGTTATTGTTTAGCAAATAATTACTTGGACAAGTTTCATTTTACCAAATATTATTTAGTCAAATGTATCATTAAGCATAACTTACATGTCCCAAAATATTGCATGGCATACAATTTACATACCAATAGAGAGGAGGCTGCAGAATTTTATTTGTCTGGTATTTAACTGATCATTATTTTTGATAGTAAGAATGTTTTTTTTTGACGTTACATTTTACTATGTATATGTTTACATAGCCAAATTAATAACCAAACCATAACCAAATTTGTTACATCTTGCTATTCTATTAAAGCAAACACCACCAAAGTAATCATTGTAACCCAAAAATAGTAAATAACCACCAATATTTACACCACACTTTAGTTTAAAATGTCATGCAATTTTTTTACATCTCGTTATTCTATTAAATTAATTAATCCACTTAGATAACCTTTTTCTAGTACATAGTATTGCGTTTCTGTAAGGATCGCAGTTCTAACCTAACCTAACCCACTTTTGTAATAGCATTTCGATTCTGTGAGGCTCACAGTTCTAACCCAACCTAACCTACTTTTCTGATAGCGGTTCCGTTTTGTGAAGATTGAAGTTCAAACCTAACCCAACCCACCCAAATTACGTAGAATTTAACGTAGGTACCTATATTAACATAACAAAAAGTACAAATTTAAATAGAGATGCCTATTTGTCAAATTTGCGAAGTGACAATTTTGACCAAACATCTTTTTGGAATATAATATTAGACAATAAAAACCGTTTGCTAAATAAGTTTTTGTCCTAATAACATTTGACAAAGTAAAATCATGCCAAATGATAATTTGACCAAATAAATTATATGCGAAGTGTCACTTTGGTAAAAGTTCCTTTGGGAAATGAAACTATTGCGATAAGTTTGTTGGGAAGTGAAATTTGGCGAAACGTATTTTGCCCAAACGAAAGTACACCTAAACCAATATATAGGTAGGATAGATTCGTTAGGTTGCTTCAGATGTAGGGTTTCTGCTCGAGAATTCTCGAGGCGAGAAATCTCGAGAAATTTGTCCTTTGTCGAGACGGGAAATAAAAACTCAATGCCTCGAGAACTCGAGAAATAAATATCTTGTTATAGGTAAGTAAAAACACAGGCATATAACACGTGATGTGTCTATAGTGTATTTCTTTAGGTAGTCAATATAAAAGTAAAGAAGGTTTTTTTTTGACATTTTCAGGTACTTAAATCATTTATTAGAGAACCAACCAAATAGAAAACTGCCCCGATCCGTCCTCTATCGTTCTGGCTTCAACCGATTTTCATATGTTGAAATTAAAAAAAAATTAAAAATCTAAATCAGGTACTATTGATAAATCAAATCTATATATACATTCCTATGCAAAATAGCACAATTTTAGCAGCTTCATTGTTACATTGACTAAGTATTAATATTACGTAGTAAAAGTGTAAGATCGTCACATCGATTCAAATTAATTGACTTTAATATTCTTGCCTAATAAAATACCATATTGTGGTTTGTTTACATTTTGTTAAATTTTTAAAGAAATACACTATAGAATGTCACCGTTGGCGCGTGCGAATGCTGCACCTACAGTTTTTTTTGTCGAATTTTTGATTATTTAGTGGAATTTATGGTAACAAAAAATGTATCATTTGTACATAATGAATTTATACATATTGAAGCAACGAAATAAAGCACTAAATTTAAAATAACAGTGTTTTTTGAAACTTTCAAAATTTCTCGAGGTACTCGAGAAACTCGAGAAATCCTGGTCGAGAATTCCCGTGCCTCGAGAAATAAAAAAGGTCGAGAAACCAGAAACCCTATTCAGATGCCCAAATGAAAAACTGCCCAGAAATAGGAGCCCCGACGCGGGGCTCCGTCGACTCAGGGAACGAGTCAAAGATTTTCACGTTTCACGATATGCCTAGGAATTTCACGATATGCCTGATCTTACAATCGGCCGCTGACATATATATTTCGGGGATCTCGGAAACGACTCTAACGATTTCGATGAAATTTGCTATATGGGTGTTTTCGGAGGCGATAAATCGATCTAGCTAGGTGTTATCTCTGGGAAAACGCGCATTTTTTATTTTTTATATGTTTTCCGAGCAAAACTACAATATTAACACGGGACGTGAAATCATTAAGTACGTATATAATCATGAAAATAATTTCCAGTTTATTTTCTCCTACAATCGGCGTTTATCATCTGACCCTGGACTGTTACTTACCAGGCCTATAACTCTCTTAATCCACATTAAAATCCCATCATCTGATTCTGGGCTGCAGCTGCAAGTACTGCTGTCCTGTGTAAAACTTACCAGGTCTATAACTCTCATATTCCTCATTCCCACCCTCAACTCCAGGTGAGATGGGTGGGCTGTAGGACCCCGACCGGTTCCCATCATCAGACCCTGGGCTGCCGCTGCGAGGACTGCTCTGCCCGGAGCCACTCTCGGGGAACTTGTTTATCGTGTTCTGTTCTATTTGGGCGTCGTAGTTGTCCTGGTACCTGTGGTAGAAGAATTTTGTTACGGGGGCGTTCCAAAAGTTTCTGGGTGGATTTCTGTAATGTCATTTTACGTTCGGGTTCCTTTTTACTGTATAAGTATTTTGGTCAAAATAACTGTCACAATCATAAATCATCAGTTACCCTTGAGCAAGATGCATGTAACTGCGTCGATATATCGGGAGCTCGAAAACAATACAAAAGGTGCTCATCCCGGTCGATATAAGTCTAGTGAAACTATTGAATTATTCAAACTGTTAAGGACTTTCTATCAGAATTTCCTTACAACATCCAACATCCTTATTGCACTTGAAGGATGACCCTTTTGATGGAAAGCCACATATCATAGCAAACTTGTTAGCTGACCAACCTTACCGTCCTTACCTAGTAATATAATTCTTATTCTGTATAAACGCCAGATACTTCTGGTGCGTCATCTTATCCTGCAGACTTGACTCCGGGGACAGCAGCGCATCGATACAGAAGCTCTTCTTCGTGAGGGTCGTCTTCTCCTCGTAGAACTTCTTGGGGCTGCTGGAGCGGCTGGTCTCCTCGATGTCCAGCTCTTCGGTGGACTCACGGTAGGGGAGCACTTGGGAGGACATGGTGGGGGTGTTTACATGGCTTGCCTGGAACAATGTTAGGATGATAGAGGTCGGGAGGTAGTGTGCGTTGGCGCCGTTCATTCATTGATTTCCCTCTTCTGATATTGTGAGATTTATCTCGACCACAACCGTATTTGCATTGTATTTTGAGTATAAATACCAACGTATTTTACATCAATTAAATTAAATTTATTTAAGACCAACAAAGGATCAATTTCGTTAGCGACACATTTTAATCTTACAACTAATTTGTTTGTTTTGTTGTAACTAATTTGTTGGTCTTAAATAAATTTAATTTAATTTTTATTTTATAAATGACAATGCAAATTGTAAAATTATAACCAAAAATATTACTTTGCTAATCCGCGACAAGATAACATGCTAGTCAATCAGTGCTAACCCGTTATCTGCCGTAATACTTACTTGTGTATTTTTTATATGCAATTAATGTTCCCACCCTCCCAACGCAAGAATAAATACACAAATAAATATAACAATAAGAAATGCAAATTGTGTCTTATTTTGAACAGAAGTGAATTGAGCTAAAAGGTCCTCCAAATAAAGCATTATGATTCTGATTCTTATTCTCTGCTTGATGGCCCAAAGTGAATCCTAATCCTAAGACACACTACGTGACGCTGATTTTCGGTCAAGCTCAAGCCTGGTGAAACTACAACCAGAACTAGGTATAACTAAAATTAACTAGGACGCACAAATATCCAAGAAAACATAGAGCAACCAAATAAATAATCACAGCATTAAATAGTCCTACCAGCATTAGTTAGTTCCCGTCAGCAGAAAAGAGCGGCAAATTAAAAAAAATAGGTGTGAAGTGTCATCGTCCCCTAGAAAATTTGAATTTCACGCCTTTTTCTACTGACAAACTTGTTTGACCGGCTATAGTTTTATTATGGTTCTATTTACCTATATAAATAGCCACTGGTTCCCATACAGTCTAAATAACTCTAGATAGTAATTTAATGAAATGCTAATAATTGAATATTGATAAAGCTTCTGATAGCGGGCTTTAATATACAGATAATGGCTTCGGCACCCGATTAACTGTAGGCCGGCTGCACACGGGCGACTTGCGTGGATGTAGGTACTGGGGGCCTAGCCAATATGACAGTCGTTTGCTGAAAACGAAATAAAACGCTATCTGCCTGCCATATTAGTGCGATAGAGAGTTAGCGTTTCGTTTCTTCTGCAAGAAGTGCCCCCAACGACGGATTTGATCATTCTTTCAGGTGGTGTACTGGCAGGTCCTAAGAACTCTCTATGCTTAATATCAGTCCTCGATCTTCTTTTGTTTTCGAGTTATTCAGGATTGTCATCTTGGCTACGCTCCACGATGTGCCGTCGGAGCACATGAATAAAAAAATCAGAAAATTGTATTACAAACTTTTCCTATTTTTATTATGAAACTTTTCACAACTTGTACTTACATTTATACGTGTAAGAGTAGAAGTAGAGATGTAGTGCATAATTGTTTTCCATCGTATTTTCTCGGAAATGATCGTATTTGTCATGCTACATACTTCGGTCAACCTAAGTACTTCTTAGAAAGAAATAAAAGAAAGAAAATGCATTTATTTACATCAAACCAAACCAGTTAACAATTTTTGTACCAAGACTGATTGAACTAGACACGTTCGTAAATGTCAAACTGAAATAGCAAAACATCTTCGTACGTTTCCGTGAAAATATGATGGTAAATAATGATGCACTACATACACTGTACACTGTACAGCATATTAAGCGCGTCGCTTACAGTTGTACGCATTGTAAGAAGTTTTCAAATTCAAAAATGCAAAAATGACTCTGGTACTTGGGACCGGGAGGAAATAAACGCAACTCTGCAACAGCCCTTATGTCTAAATATAATTATCCGCATCAAATTGACTGATGCCACCTAATTTAAGCTTATCACCGTCATGGAGTTTAATATCGAGCGTATGTAGCTTATTTATTCACGCTACTGTGTGAACTGTGGCTATCTTTTAATTAATAAACTATTTACCGACGGTTATATCTAATGGGATCATCAAAGAACCATTTAATATAAAAATGAATTAAATAAATTTAACTTTTTTATTGGAAATCCGTCAAGTCATAGGGTGCGCCATAATACATATTATCGTTATTTAATAACATGTACATACATACATACATACCTACAGATAAATACATGCTTAACGACTACCATAGTTATGCGAACTCCGTTTGACGGGAGCAATTTGGTTTAAAGTTGATGTTTGAATGAATGAACCCCCTTATTCATAAAACTTTAGGGCCTGATTTACTTAAATGATTGTTTATCCCCTTTTTAAAACTAAAATAACAAAATAAATTAATCATAAATCTAGCCCTAAATTAGCCTGAGGCATTGTTCCCAGGACGCTGGCCGCGTTCCCCCTCTGCACAGCGAGGCTGACTTTTTGTGCAAAAAAAGGGGCAGCTCGTAGGTCGCCAGACACCCAGACCAGTTTGGTAGAAATTTCTTTAACTAGTTTTTTGGTGTCTGACGACCAAGGACCGAGAGTTTCAATTGCAAGTGCCGCAAATACATAATTCGGTTGCAAAAAAGCGTATTTGCGACACTTGGTAATTTGGGCGTCGTTTGCTGCCGTCCCCGGCCTCCTGGCAGAGCCCAGGACGTGGGGTGGGGCCAGTGGCCAACGCTTTTAAAAATACATAAGTCAAAATGACAGATAAAGACAAACGATTCATAGCTAATTCAGGCCAGTAACGCGTTTATGAATAACGCCATATAAAAAGTTAGCGGAACTGAAACAATAGATGTCGATAAAATTACCTATGTTGTAGGTACCTAAGATTATTTTTAAGATAGTCCCGTTATATGTAGGTAAGTATAAATATTATAAAATAAAATAATAGGTAGATAAATAGTAAAATATTAAAATCACATGACAATTTAATTACCGTCGTGATGACTTACGGCTCCGAAACGTGGTCTTTCACTATCGGCCTCATCTCAAAATTTAAAGTCGCTCAACGAGCTATGGAGAGGGCTATGCTCGGAGTTTCTCTACGTGATCGAATCAGAAATGAGGAGATCCGTAGACGAACTAAAGTCACCGTCATAGCTCACCGGATTAGCAAGCTGAAGTGGCAATGGGCAGGCCACATTGCGCGCAGAGAAGATGGCCGATGGGGTCGAAAAGTGCTCGAGTGGAGACCACGGACTAGCAAACGCAGCGTAGGACGTCCACCCACAAGATGGACGGACGACCTTGTTAAAGCTGTCGGAAGACGCTGGATGCGGGTGGCTTCCAACCGGTACGAATGGAGGTCCAAGGGGGAGGCCTATGTTCAGCAGTGGACGTCTTATGGCTGAGATGATGATGATGATGATGAATTTAATTACCTGTATTATTTATTCGATGTAATTTTAATTATTATCAGAATCAGAATTACGTAATAAGAATAAGTAAAAAATAAAAGTTTGCTAATATGTAGATAATAAAGGAACTAAAACCATCTCAATTATTATTGGTTACTTCAAGGATGAGCCATATGTTATTATGAGTCGATATTTAATTAATCGTTTGCACTAGTGCATTTTGTCAGAAAATGTCACACAGAAAAAAAAATTTGGACGCTTACTTTAAAAATCATTTCCATTGTTGAGGTATATTTAATTGTATTAGAACATGATGGAAGGATGTAGTGGTAATAAGGACATGAGTGACAGGCCTATTCGGATTTCGAGATAATCACAAGATCTAGAGACGATTTAGAGATCAACTAGATCTACATTAAGATATCGACTAGATGTGACTTGGATATCTAAGTCATAACTTGTCGAAATCGTTCAAGAGGACCTCCAGAATCGTGGAAACGTCAAATTTGACATATCTATCTTACAAATATCTTTAAATTATCCATATCGTAACTTGTTGAAGTCTAGTAGAAATCTGATTCATTTTCCGAATCGAGCCGTGAATGCAAGTTATCCGAGGACGATGTCGTGGACAGGGCGAAGTGGAGAAGGTTAAGCAGGAAAGCTGACCCCGCCACCATGTGGGATAGATAGCTAGGAAGAGAGATTTAATTGCATTCAAATTTCAATATTCATGTCAATTCGAGACTTTTATGTTGTGTGTTGTTTGCAATTTAAACCAAAAATATTTTTCGCACTAAGATTTTAGTAGATTTTAGTAAGTTACGATTTTGGTTTCGGAATCGGCAGGTTTCACTGGTTCCAGCATAAAAATAGTGTTTCATCCGTTTCAGTTTTGGTTTCGGCAAAAATCCAGTTTCGGTCAAACAATAAATATAAAATAAGTAATTTACTGATTGCGGATAAAAACGTAAAAAAATATTACGTACCTACCTAAATAAAAAAGTAAGTTAGTAATTATTTTCACAAAAAGATGACTTCAAATTCCAAAAGGCGGAGGTTCTCAATTTAGTTCTTTGTATGTTTTTACG
Organism: Cydia fagiglandana; assembly: GCF_963556715.1. Lineage (NCBI taxonomy): Eukaryota > Metazoa > Arthropoda > Insecta > Lepidoptera > Tortricidae > Cydia > Cydia fagiglandana. Next base: position 2,337,600 of record NC_085956.1, read on the forward strand.
GTTTCGTACCCAAAGGGTAAAAACGGGACCCTATTACTAAGACCTCGCTGTCCGTCTGTCCGTCCGTCTGTATCTCATAAACAGTCGAAATTTTCACATTTTCTGTAGCCGCTATAACAATAAATACTAAAAACAAAATAAAATAAATATTTATCTGGGGCTCCCATACAACAAACGTAATTTTTTTGCCGTTTTTTGCGTATTTTTAAATAATTGTTACTCACGAATTACTTCATTTCTAAACATAAAAATGTATAACTACCTACAGATTGGTCCCAATTTGAACAAAAACTAGTTCTAAGACCATTTAATAGTCGATTGATGTACTGATGTAACTTAAGGTACCGTTCTACAATATTGTCGTAAAATTCCTAACATTATTTACAGGGCCGCCGGGGGTCGTATTTCAACCCTTATAGGGGTGCTGAAAAACGACAAATCAAATTCCTTCACTGCCTTACGTTATAGAGGGTTCCGTGGGGATTTGTTGATACGTTTTGTTAAGACTTAATATTTTTTGTTATACATATATATTTTTTGACTCGTTTCTGACAAAAAAGAAAAAGAAAATAAATGTTTTTGAGTAAAACAATAAATATTAAAAAAATTAAAACTAACAGACGTTGAAATAGAAAGTAGAAAAATATGGCTTTCCATCACAAATGGACGTTTCCAATTGAAATTCCAACAGAAATTCTGATACAAATAGTCCTTATTGCAGATGAAGCATAAGGACCCTTCTCTGATGGAAAATCACAAATATCTACTGATATAATTTATTTTGAATCTATCGTTCTTTCGATATAATTATGAAATTACAGAATTGTGTTCTTCAATAAAGGAGTGTAGTTAAGTACAAGTATTTAAAGTGTCCGATGCGCGCATGTGACAATCCTGGAGAGGGGTTCATAGGCTACGGTGAGCGCTTACCATCAGGCGTATGGTTGATTGCTAGCGACGTGGTATATTATTAGTGTCCGACCGAAGGTTCGGTTTCGGTTTCGGTTTCGGCCAGTTTCGGCCAAAAAATCATGTTTCGGCCGTAGTTTCGGTTTCGGCCAAAATACGGCCGAACCTTTCGGCCGGGCCGAAACTTACGAAATGGTACTTCGGACAAAGACCAAAAGTTGGGGAATAAGTAGGACAACAATATTAATATCTAGGTACATATACTGATTCATGTATAGGTGGTATAGGTACCTACATAATTTAATTGGTTTATTATAAAACACAATTCCACTAGTGAGGGCGCCACTGGACGGTCGACTCAGTCTTAAGAGGCTGTCAATACCTATAACGCGCACACTGTCTAATTGTATCGGAGTGAATGAGATAGCACTGTCGCACGTAGCCGTTGGCCGAGTATCCGCTCGGCCCGAGTCGAACGATGTCTTTTTCGCTCTAATTCAATCACTTATTCAGTCATTTTCCTATCTACCTCTAATGACAAATTTTAAGCGAGGGTAAAGGTTACGCTCAACTAGTGCTGCAAAGTTGATTTTCTCAATAGTTAATATTTTACGAGGCTGAACAGCTGACTATTGATTAAAACGAAGAAAAAACCCTTAAAAGTGCCCCCAGTGCAGTTTTTCATACGAATGCTTAGCCTCACTTTTTACCTCAATTTACCATTGGTTTGCGTTCCACATGTCCTCTACTTCAGCTTAGCCTTTGGCCTCGCTGCGCCATGCTCAGCCTGCGGTCTCGCTTTTTAATACAATGGACATTGGTTGGAGTCTGTGCTCAACTACTTATTTTGAAGCCTGAAGCACGGCTTTGACTTCGCATGAAAGTTCGCCTCACTGGGGCACTTCGGACTTTTAGGCCCAGGTGAAGATCGGTACCCGGCCTTGCGATATTATTAACAAAAAATTTCGCGCTCGCTGCGCTCGCGTTTTTGGTTGACCATGTATCTACATGTTAGCTTGACTGGTGAATGAATAGAGTTACACCAAGAAAATTCTGCAATGTTTTTGATAGCATACGCAGTGCAACTAGTGCAAATGTTATTTATCAAAAATGTTATCAAAATCGTTGCAGAATTATCTTGGTCTAACTGTAGTAATTTTCTTAAAAAACTGCTTAAGTAACATAAATTTCAAGGACATTGGGTGTTGACAGTCCCATAATATGTGAGTAAAAGCGGTTTTATGAGATTTTTTCAACGATTCTAACAAGTCTACAAAAGTTTCGGTTTCGGTTTCGGTTTCGGCCGAAACTAGAGCCAAAGCCGAACATTCGGTTTCGGTTTCGGTTTCGGCAAAAAAACATGTTTCGGTCGGACACTATATATTATATAAAAAAAACCGGGCAAGTGCGAGTCGGACTCGCGCACGAAGGGTTCCGTACCATAATGCAAAAAAAAAAACAAAAAAAAAACGGTCACCCATCCAAGTACCACTCACGACGTTGCTTAACTTTGGTCAAAAATCACGTTTATTGTATGGGAGCCCCATTTACATCTTTATTTTATTCTGTTTTTAGTATTTGTTGTTATAGCGGCAACAGAAATACATCATCTGTAAAAATTTCAACTGTCTAGCTATCACGGTTCGTGAGATACAGCCTGGTGACAGACAGACGGACGGACGGACGGACGGACGGACGGACGGACAGCGAAGTCTTAGTAATAGGGTCCCGTTTTCCCTTTGGGTACGGAACCCTAATAAGTATAAATACTGTAACTCAGTTTAACTTTACTGGAGACTCAGTTTACCCTGTGGGTAACTCTGTGGTCCTACTCAGGTGGTGTAGGTGTGTGTGTGTGGGTTTAGGTTACCCTGTAGGTATTCCTAGGATTCCGAAACTTCGAAGTACATTTGAAATTAACAGTTTTGACTGATAAGCTGTTATTAGCTTGTTTTTTTTTTGTTTGATTTTTTGTCAATGTTATCTACGTATTATTATTTTTCGGTAGAAAAGTTTTAAGTAGGTAGTTACATACTTATAAAATTAGTAAAATTATTTTTCGAATAATTATTATATTTAACCTAATTGTATGTCTGCTAATCTATTTATTAATTTTTCTGTATTTTTTATACGTTAATATTAAATACCCATAGGTACCCAACAAACAATTAAGCGACACTTAGCACTTATTTTATCACCTAAAGACATATAACGGCTGTAGAATAGCTATATACTCTAAGCTTACAGGCTCTGGTGACATCAAGGTCTTTAAGAGGTCCATGTATAGCTTTAAGATCCACAGTAGCCGTTTTGGCCGCTATAATGGATCTTAAGCAGCTAGTGTTATAGCTCAAAGTGAATTCTACCACCTTAACATCTATATGAGTAATAAGCAGCTGCAAATTTCACTTAAGGTTCTAAACAGGCGATAAAAACTCTTTTATAGCTCCGTTACTCGCAATCGCTTCTTAACTCTCTTGTCCCACTTACAGTCGAAAAGAGAAGTTATGAGTCACTTTTATAGATCATGTAGTCGCAGACGGGCGTTATTCAATACCTTAGTACATCTTATAGTGTTATTAGAGTCTTACTTACAACCTACGCCTATAGCGCCATGTTAATATGACCGATGAATCAATAAGCAAAACAAAAACTGATAATTAGAACGTAAATACTTAATAAAAATCGATACTTTTAGTCAATATAGACATAATGTTAGTATTGTTGTATTTAAAACCGGACTTCACGTATATTGTGTAATTTTGCTAAAATTAAATACGGTGGACCACAATTTAAAAAATATTATATTCAGATAAATGTGCAAAGGATCAGAGGCCCTTTAAAATTTTGTTAGTAATACATATAGTTATTGACAGTGTAATTAATTTCGCCATCATAAATCCGCAGATAACACCGGCATCAGTGAACTAAAATAATTATTTGCTTTTATTTATCCGCCATTACATTTCACTTCAAGCTGTCACAGTGCAAGCTTACAAATAATAATACAAAATGGAAACATCTGCAACCAAAGCAGGCGGGGCTAAGGAAAAAATGTGCAATTACCTTCTTGAGTGTTACAAATATTGACTTTAAATGCTAATATACCATCTCAAGCTGAAAGTATCATCTATATAGCTGTACACTACTACTCAAACAGTTAGTAGTCGCTTATTTGGCACCCTTTTAAATCCTAAGTTGTTAATCAACGCTATTACAGCACTACTTTAGCGCTCTTCTGCTACAACAGTTTGTAGTCACCTATATGCAACCCTTCTAGCTCCTAAAGAATTAATTAACACTATTGTAGCTCCACTATACCGCTCTTATGTCTCTTTTTTTATCCGCTAACCCTACTGTAGCACTGTTATAAATCTTATGGTGATAAAATTTGTGCCCAATCCGGGGTTAAAACGGGGTTATAGCCGGCTATAACTCCTATTTTTAGAGCACAAACAACACCTAAAGAGTAAATAGGCGCTTATATAAATCTCTTCTAACCCTTAAATTTAGCGCCTGATGTTAGTTGGGTAGTCACAAAAATAAAACAATTGTTATTAACTTATTATATCCTGAGTTGAGTGAATAAGCATCCCGGTACCTAACCGGCCACAATATTATCGAAATATCATTTAGTTAATCTACCTATTTATTGTACTAATTAAAGTAAAAAAATAGGTGTCTAAAATTCCAAGAACTTACTTCACTACCAACAAAAAAAAAACTTCACCACAAACACTTCACAAAACACAACAAATCGCGTTCGATATTCAAAATTGGAACCGTCACCCGCGCGCGAAAGTACGTAACTACTGAATTAAAAATATCCCGAATGCCTATTATCTACTCATATTGCTTGTATGGAGGCGGTTCTAACCGCCCAGTATAGATGGCGCCACCACATTCAATACAAAATCCCCTTTCTCACTTGTATTACTTTAGCGTAACGGACAATGGAAGGTCTAGATATACTGGTTACAACGTAACTCCGCCCAGTTTGCGTTTCGCTCTTTCTTTGTTGTTTTGCTGCGTGCGTCTCGCTCTCGCAGCGTTGCCAACCTAACCGTTTAGCTTTAATTTTCTTCAGCTTCAGAATGGTAATTTCGTGGTCGCAGATTGTTGGGTTTTATCTTTATGCTCAGTGCGATGGCTTTTTACTTTAGTTATTTGCATAGGATTTGTCTTATTTGTGCTGAACCTCTTTAGAATACGTAATTAAAAAATAAGAGACTTAATAACACACATTTACTAAGTCATTTTTGAGTTGAGTTTTATGAAGGTTTATTTGAAAATTTCTTATTATTTAGGTAGGTATATATTATTTCTTTTCATCTCAATGCTTAACCTTTTATTGTTGTGGTCAAACATCGTGAGTTCAAACCTCGATTGTGCTGTATAAAAAGCAGAAAATATCGTTTAAAAAAATGCAACAATATGACTAAAAATTAGGTCAGAATCTTTATCATATCTACACAGATAAGAGATCAATTCAAAAGAGCATAAAAATTAGAATGAATGTTAATACTACTTAATATGTACCTACTTAGGTATAGTCGCACCAATAAAAGTCTGCAGCGGATTTGATAGCCCACGCAGTGTAAGTGTTATTTATACGTCATAATTTCATAGAAGTTTGACGTTTAAAATAACACTTGCACTGCATGTGCTATTAAAATCACTGCAGACTTTTCTTGGTCTAACTCTAGATAGGTATGTAGGGATCCTAATCTACATTTCTACATAGGACAGAGTTCAAGACAAGGGTAGATCATTTTTTAAACATAATGAATTAAGTACAAAGTTATATCATTAGTCCAAACTTTACCCCCTTTAAATATATCAATTTAAATTGAATTTTTTTTTTTGATTGATTTTTTTATTTGATTTTTAGTCAATATATTAATTTAGAAAACCGGCGTTCTTTCTGTAGTTACGAAAATGTTTCTTGCGATTCATTAACGTTTTTCTTATCGCATATATAAAAAATAATACGACTTTTAAATAAAAGAACTGCTCCCACTGCCACAACATTAAAAACCCTCGCCGTCTGCTCAAAATCAGATAATTAGATCTGACGGCTGATTTTACTTAAAACTACGTTTGCCCGCCTTTGCCTCGCGGCGGAGGGCGCGACTGGACCGCCGGAGGCTCGGAAATAAACGGTGTAAGGGAGACAGAGACGGCTGTACCTACCGATATCATAATGAAAAACATACCTCAATGTTCTTATAGAAATCTAATACAAATCCATGTAGGTCCCTGACACCTAAACCTGACGGCTAAATTTGTACCTACTTAAAAACACACAAGTAATACCTTTACCAGGATTCGAACCCGGGACTAAGTCGGTTAAAATTTATGAATGTTTGAATCAGTAATGTCAACGAAAAAACAAACAACAAATCAGAACCTTAACTTTCTGTCTTGCAACTTTTCACATCTACATAAAAGTGAATAATCATGAAACGGGAAAATACTCAAAACATTAAAATTGTTCGTAATATCCTAGCGATCCTCCAAAAATGGCTTCCATACGATAGAGACAATACACTTTTTCCGTCCATTGTTTCACCAAATTAGGGGCGGGCGCTAAGTTTTCCACCAATCAGGGCTCGCCAGAGCGGGACAGCGCACAACTTGGTCTACAAGAGAGACAGAGACGGGTAATAAGTTGGGTTATTTATGTCAGAAGTTGCGAGTGAGTGGTTTTCCTCTGTAATTGATGCTCTCAGCCCGCTTTGGTTACAAATTGGGATTTTTATTCGGCGAAATGGGTAGAAAATAAATTTTCGGGCGATCGTTCGCACCAGAATTGGTGGATTTTGATAATGTTTCGTTAGTTTTAGTTTTTTGGGGATTTTATTGAAATTTAACAAATAGTATTATTTTTGTTGTTTGTACAATATTTAGGTACGTACTTACCTATCTCACTAACTGTACTAAAAACCGGCCGAGTCGGACTCGCGCACGAAGGGTTCCGTACCATTACGCAGAAAATGGCAAAAAAATCACGTTTGTTGTATGGGAGCCCCACTTAAATATTAATTTTATTTTGTGTTTAGTATTTGTTGTTATAGCGGCAACAGAAGTACATCATCTGATCTGTAAAAAATTCAACTGTCTAGCTATTACGGTTCTCGAGTTAGAGCCCGGTGATAGACAGACGGACAGACGGACAGTGGAGTCTTAGTAATAGGGTTTTTTTACCCTTTGGGTACGGAACCCTAAAAAATGTCATTAAACGTTTGACTAAGGACACTCAACGTCCCCATTTTTTCAAAATCCTGACTTACCTGCTTTCTTACGCACAAGATGGCCGCTCGCAAACGTCAAAAGTTTTGTGTAATGGCTCCCAAATTGAGGGGACCTCGTTGGCGGGAAATTGGATAAGTTTTTCATTATGGCGCCGTTTAGCTGAAGCTGGAACCATTTGCGATGTATTTTTTTACCTGTGCAATATACCGGGTGTGGCCTGTCATATGAGCAAAAAATTTAACTGTAGGCTGTACTCCTCATACTGATCAACATTTGTTTAGCGACTTTTTAAAATAACTTGTACTTTGATTTTAATACACTTTAAAGGTTATTCAAAGACGCAATGTATTGCGAATTTTTGTATGTTAAGGCTTGACAAGCAACGTCAATCACAATGATATGGCGTGGCGATGGCGTCCATTGAAAATAATATTTATTTTGTATGAAAAATAGGGAGTCTAAATACTTGATAATTTTTAAAAGTTGTTGAACTAAAGTGTCACTGTTTGAGGAGTACAATCTATGTTTTAATTATTTGCGCATGTTACAGGCCACACCCGGTAGTTAAAATCTGTGAAAAAAAATTATAATATTGTAGGTAGATAATACGTTCTATTATTTGGACTGATAGACAATGTATCTATAAATATAAATATGTAGGTATATAACTTATGAGGCTAACTCTAACATATTTTCATACTGACGCAAATTAATGATATTGCTCTCATTTTCTTCTGATTTTCGTACATTAAAGTATGTAATCTTATTATACATATGTCAAAGTAAATATCTGGACATGATCTGTGTGGCTATACCACCACTTTCGTACGCTATCAGAACTTGATCAGAACTATACTTACCTACTTTCTATGCATCTCGCTCGTACTCACATTATACACATACATACTGTATACATATGTAGTCCGAGCAAGATGTATAGAAAGTAAATTACGTAAACGTTATCGTGTATGTCAGTTTCGACACTGTCAGTGACTCATGGTACGGGTACTGGACTGACTTAGTAGCCATTTCGCAATAAGGCATAACTGAATTGTATGATAGATCGAACTAATACCTATTTTCAGTAACTTGGTAGCCATTTCGCAATAAGGCATAACTGAATTGTATGATAGATCGAACTAATACTTATTTTAAAGTACCAGCTTGGTAGGTATACATGTTGTGAAACTGTAATAGCAGTGATTCATCTCTGATATCGTATCTGGGTTTGATCTACCTATGTTAAGACATAGGTACGAGTAACTATTTGGACATGTCACACTAAGATCGCCTTAGAGAGATGCATACATACATACATATAATCACGCCTATTTCCCGGAGGGGTAGGCAGAGACCACGGATTTCCACTTGCTACGATCCTGACATGACATACCTCTTTCGCTTCCTTCACATTCATAACATTCCTCATACACGCTCGCCGGTTTAGGGTGCTCTTGACCTGGCCTTAGATGCATTTCATCATTTCCATCATAGAGGTCGTCGAAGACTTATGGGCTACAAATGTTTAGTAAATATTACCTATCATCATCATCATCATAATCATCAGTCGTTCCCTCAATCCTGAGGATCGTGACATCATGTCCTAATGTTGCTGACCAGTCTCTTCCATAGGCTTCTGTCACCCGCCATATGTACGGCTTCCTGCAGATGTAGATGCAGCGGTGTAGTGACTTGTGCGCTCCATCTAGCGGGTGGTCTGCCGCGAGTCCTCTGGCCCTCAACTTTGCCCGTCATAGTCGTCATTTCTAGGCTATCAGGAGAACGTCGTGAGAGGTGGCCAAAATATGCAAGGATGCGGTCTTGACATATGGTCGACAGCCGGCGGTATATATTACCTAAAACTAGCCTAAATTTAAAACTGGACAACCTAATCACCATGTGATCTCTCAATTTCCAGCCGATTTCCCATGACACCTGTCACTTCGAGTGCCACAATGACAGCTGTCAGATAAGCCGCGAAATATGAATTATTTGCTTTTTAAAACATGTTTATCTCGTATTTTGTAAAGATAAGGGACGTGGGTTTTTCGCGTTCAGAAACACAGTTATCTCTATATCTGATTGGTAATGGATTGGTAGATACTCGAATTATGAAAGAGTGAATCCTCCTAGCAGTACAGTCGCCATCAGATATATCGGAGCGGCCAAGGTGGTCACAAATATCTGAACACGTCTCTATTGTCGGGGCGTTAGAGTGCGTGTTCAGATATTGTGAACACCTTGGCCGCTCCGATATATCTGATGGCGACAATACATATAGTCGCACCAAACAAAGTCTGCAGCGGATTTGATAGCCCACGCAGTGTAAGTGTTATGTATGCGCCATAATTTCATAGAAGTTTGACGTTTAAAATGACACTTGCACTGCGTGGGCTATTAAAATCGCTGCAGACTTTTTACGGTCTGACTGTACATAGTTTATTTGTTTATTTTTTGCATACAATTAACACAGTTACAATAGGGAAAATTACGTGAAAATCTGTGTAGAAGCAGGCGTGTCTCACTCCGCGATTTCGTCGCTTTGCTACAGGTAGCTAAAAGTACATCCGTTCGACCCCAATTTTGGGGTTTGCCATAAGCGGCGCGTGGCGCTGTCGCCACCTAGCGGCCATATCTGTGCTGATCGTAACAGACGCGTTTTGTTAGAGAGTGAGTCTTCTGTACCTAGTACTATTATTTATTCTGTGGTAGGATGCGGCACTACGACAATGTGGCTAATTCCGTCATAGGGACTATTCCGTCCAGTAGCGTTTTTCTCGAACAACGAACAAAATTGGTAATTTCATCGACAAAGCAACGATGGCTTTTAGTTTGAGCAATAAAAAGCAAATGGTTTTTTCCTGCGATTGATAATTAAAGAAATATACCGGGTATGGCCTGTAATATGAGCAAAAAATTAAACCGTAGGCTGTACTCTTCATATTGACCAACATTTGTTCAGCGACTTTTAAAAATTACTTGTGGTTTGATTTTTAATACACTTTAAAGTTTATTCTAAGACGCAATGTATTGCGAACTTTGTTATGTTTAAGGCGTGACAAGCAACGTCAATCACAATGATAATGGCGTCGCGATGGCGTCCATTGAAGATAATATTTATTTCGTATGAAAAATAGGGAGTTAAATACTTCATAATTTATAAAAGTTGTTGAACAAAAGTTTCACCGTTTGAGGAGTACATGTAGTACAGCAAATAATTAAAACATAGATTGTAGAGTACAGCAAATAATTAAAACATAGATTGTACAATCTTACAATGTTACAGGCCACACCCGGTATACGCTCGTGGACGGTAAAGTAACAATAAAATAAAATTTGAAAACATCGCATTAAAAAAGTCCGAAAATCACATCAAACATTCAAATTATCCTATTTGCTTACATAACCCGATAAATACCTACACACGCTCCGATTCCCACAGATTTGCGTCAACTTTCACATGACCACAATCGCATTATCGTAATGTGTGTTTGTGTGTTTGTGTGTGTTGTGTGATACCGCGAGTCAACATTATTGTGATGCTGGTGTAATCTATATTTTTAATCGACCAATGCAAACATTAATGAGAACAGCAAACAGACAGGTGGATACGCGTGCTGGGACTGCTAGGTTCATTTACAGGAGTTTATGTGACTGCTGCATAATGCCAGGTATTTAAATACAAGTGTGGGTTTATGACACGAACGAAGTGAGTTTCATAATAGGATCACACGTGAGTTTTAGAAAAAATGTGATAGATATGTAGGCACCTGCACTAGAGATTTAAGTCCCCAGTTACTGGAATCAGTTATGTAACGCTGCCATACCCAAAAATTTTTCATTAAGCTATGAGCTTCATCACATCTGATATTTGAGTAATTCTAAGCATTTCTAGCCTGAAGTGGGGGGGAGGGTGGGGTACAAAGACGGCCGCCACCCGTCATCTTTAAAAAAAATCTATTCTGATCCTGGTGGGTACTAGGGCAAGTTTGGTATCATTTTCGTATAAACCAAAGACGTAGAATTCATTGCTGATATTTGTTTTTTTTTAGTTTCATAGTAATTTTACAAGAAAAACGTAAAAAGGTGAAAAATTTGGTTGGAGATTTTTGCTACGCGGAGCCGAAACTACAAAAGATAGAAAGTTGAAATTTGCACACTAGATTACATTTATAAAGTGTACAAGAGATAAGAAGTGATTTTGAGAAATTCAACCCCTAAGGGGGTTAAAAAGGGGATGAAAGTTTGTATGGGGTTCAAGTTTTATTTTAAGCTAGGAATTTGAAAGTTCGTTAAACGATATATTATTACAATACAAGAAAACTAATTTCAGCGTTTTTGAAAACTCATCCCCTAAGGTGGTGAAAAGGGGGTTGAAAGCTTGTATGGATATCAAAAATTTTTCGAACGCGTGACTTGAATCTTTGTATTTGGGGATATTACTAAAATACAGGAAAAGTAATTTCAGCGTTTTGTAAAATTCATCCCCTAACAGGGTTAAAAAGGGGTTGAAAGTTTGAATCCATTACAAATCCGAGTAGACACACATTTCTTATTGCCTCCCAGGCTTGAAATGCTTAGAATTACTCAAGGAACATATGTGATGAAGCTCATAGCTTAATAAAAAAATTTTGGGTCAACTTTATAACTGCTTCCGCTAAGTTAGGGACGTTATTTAATTTTAGTCGTTAGTTAGAATTTATAGTCATGCCATACTTACATAAATGTCATACCTACTTATAGATAGATCGTGTCATTCACGAGGACGCGTGCCTTGATTCGTATTGTCTGCTGCATAATGACAGGTATTTAAATACGAATGTGGGCTTATGACACGAACGAAGTGAGTTTCATAATAGGATCACACGAGTGCTTTAATTTAAATTGTTTGCAATTGAAGTTTAATTTCGAATAAAACTTAATTTCGACTGATATTTTACAATAGAGGTCAAATCAAATGCCTGTGTTATCTATATTTTTAATCGACCACCGCAAACACGACTGAGAAGTGTAAACAGACAGGTGGGTGCGTACTAGGACTAATAGGTACATTTATAGGATTTTATGTGACTGCTGCATAATGATAGGTATTTAAATTACGATTGTCGGTGTATGACACGAACGAAGTGAGTTTCATAATAAGATCACACGAGAGCAACAGTACATATCTATCACAATTATGTAATTAAGTAGGAAAGTATATATGTGTTTTGCTAGTGTAGACTGGCGATGGTTCTTACATAAGTTTTCACGTCACCAGATGGCGACGTTATGATACCGTTTTTTAAATGTCGTATTTAAAGCCATGACAGTACCTAATGTAGGTATTCTAGATATTATGATACCTGTGTTATAGTCTGACATGAAATGTAGAAAATTATTGAGGGCGCCACTTCCTACGTAACTGTCACTTTTTGACGTCTTATAAATCGATGAACACCGGTAGCATGCACGAAAAATTTCACGTTGTGGACAGATGTCCATGGTAATGTTGTGGACAGATCTCCATGGTAACGTCACGTAATGTAATGGTAATGTTTTCTTATGACGTTATCACGCAAAATTATCGTCCGTAAACCGACTTCACAGGCAACCATATTTTTTTTGACGTAAAGTGTCACCAGCGCTTTGTTACAATATTTTAAACAACGTACAAAAATATATTTTCCGCGGCCCCAAGTCCGGCCCCGGGCGAACAACAGCACTTGATTAACGCCACCGCATCCGTCCCGCTCGTGCGTTGGTCTCTCTCCCACAAGTAGCTTCACTCTGCTTTGTATCCAATTTAATGAAAATAATCTATCTAACACCTTTAAACGAGCATTTCTTGTTTATTTATATAAGTATATAATTTCGGAGATCTCGGAAACGGCTCTAACGATTTCGATGGAATTTGCTATATGGGGGTTTTCGGGAGCGATAAATCGCTAGGTCTTATCTCGGGGAAAACACGCATTTTTGAGTTTTTATATGTTTTCCGTGCCTAGATATTGAATGTGAAATGAATACAGTCAGTCCATGATAACTTCGCATTGGTTTGACAAACTTTAAGTACTTATGAAAGTATGACGTTTATAATACCTAAACTCCAACACTTAGCTGTTGGCTGCTGCAAAGTCCATGCATCCTTACACCATAACACACAGGTCATCTGGAAGAAATCGCTCCGTATCAATGAGACCACACGTTTGCCTACCGCTGTTTTATTGATTAATATTCAGGTAACTTTGACGACCGGGCTAGCCTAGTTAGTGGGTAGTGACCCTGCCTGTGAAGCCGATGGTCCTGGGTTCGAATCCCGGTAAGGGCATTTACTGATTTATTAATTTTTATTGATACGTGAACCGCATGAAAATCCGTTTAATAGTTTTTGAGTTTATCGCGAACATACAGACAGACGCAGTGTGGGACTTTGTTTTATAATTAGTACTGATTGTGTTACTGTGTAATTTGAAAATAGCATATACCGGAATCGAACCCGCACCGTGCTCTCCACCGAGCCGAGGGAGCCGCTTAGGTATAAAAGTGGTGTTCTTGTCTTTAATTTGTCCGGAGATCGCTGACGGCGCCGCTGGCCTGGGAGATGGCGCCACCAAGTTGCCCTTATAATTATGTAGGTCAGGCATCTTTACGGCTACCACCAGTTTTGACATTGACAGATACGCTCGCGTCATAGAGAAATGTAGTAAAGACAAGAGTGCTCACTCCATACATCAGTTTTGGTACCAAAAATATCAGTATTTTCATAGTCGACATCTAGCATCGAGTAGCGGAATTATCAGAACCGCTACTCGATACTAGATGTCTCTCGAGTGGCGACCCACGAAAATTGTATTGAACAACAATTTACAACTAATATTAGAAGCAGAAGGAGTTGAAAATAGAGTTCCGGTTAATCCGTTTATAATATTAGCTGAAGAGAGAGTTTTTAGAGAGTGAGTCTTCTGTACCTCTAGTACTATTACTTATTCTGTGTCTTCAGTTTAGGTAGGTATTTAAATAAAAGTAAACAAAATCTACCCTCAAATAGCTCTTTAAGCCAGTTGAGGGTAGATGAAAACGTTACATAATCAAATAATGTAATGTAAAATTCAGGTCGTTCAGCGACTGATCCAGGCGCTTTTGTGTTTGGTTGGTTAAGCAATAAATGTCATAAGTTCATAACTACCCGAAAATGTACAAATTGTTTGTTTACTTTTATTTGAATAAATAAATAAATATTAAGGACCTTTTTACACAAATTGCCTAAGCCACACGGTAAGCTCAAGAAAGCTTGTGTTGTGGGTACTCAGACAATGATATATATAATATAATATATAAATACTTAAATACATAGAAAACAACCATGACTCAGGGACAAATATCTGTATCATCATACAAATAAATGCCCTTACCAGGATTCGAACCCGGGACCACCGGCTTCACAGGCAGGGTCACTACCCACTAGGCCAGACCAGTCGTCAATACCTATACAACCCATACAATACATACCTAGACAATATTTAAATACCTAAAGATACTGAATATAGTTAGCTATCATAATATATCAGTGCCAGCTCCCGGTGTATCCGGGCGGCACAGCTCTTCCTAATTGCCATGATTATCGCAAATGGCCGCTCGCTAGCCTCGCCCCCCGGGACCGCCCGCCATCTTCAACCTAATCTACTCGCGATTTTTAGCTGCAATAAGGGTATTAAGGCTGTAAAAGGGAATTCTTTTCGATAATTTGACGAATTTTGAGACATACAGTATACTTATAAAAATCTTAAATATATTTACAGTTAATAGGTACATATGGTGCGACTTTACCGCCCTAGTGCAGTAACTAGCATTGTATGTCGAAAATTTAAAGGGCCATATGTACTGTAAAACGTACAATACTCGTGCGAAAAGGTAATCTGCCACTCGTGTCGAGTTAAAACACTCCCTTCGGTCGTGTTTTAATTTATCGCCACTCGTTGCGAATTTCCTACTTTTCGTACTACTATCGTAATATTCGTAATGTATTAACTAATACTAGCTCCACTATAAGATATTTAAAATTTCAACCCCGAGTGAAAATGGCTAGTGAAGGATTCTTTCTATTCAATCCAAGAATATTTTGACATTAATATGTAACTTTATCAATATATTTTTTATGTAAATAATGTTTAATAATTTAATTGTGTTATTTGTATAAATTGCATGATGTAAATCTAAGTTCATTATGTATAATTAATTAGTATAAGTAATATTGTTTGCATGCCAGTATTGTTGGCGAGATATGAGCGCACCTCTACTTATTGTAATTGTTTAACATCTGTATTAACCATATCTCTTGCAAATAAATAAATAAATTAATTCATTCATTCATTCAAGCCATCGAATTATCTCTAGTCCTTTTTCGCAATTTTTAGGATTCCACAATTGACTTGAAAATATGTAAAGTTAAGCCACGAAAAGTCTGCAGCGGTTTTGATAGCCCTCGCAGTGCCAGTGTTATTTATATGTCATAATTTCATAGAAGTTTGACGTTTAAAATAATACATCGACTGTGTGGGCTATCAAATCCGCTGCAGACTATTATTGGTCTGACTTTATCTATATAACTTTTGAACAGAGTGGTTTAGTTCTATGGCATTTTTACACATATTTTTGGTGACTAACCAAAACCTGTCTTTTTTTGTCTGTTTACTAGTAAGTATAAAAGGGTCAATTTTTGAAGAAGGTGTTTTTTCGACATTTGTATGGCAATTTTTTATTTTTGAATAATCTGATTCATAATCATCGTTTTAGGAAGGGTTCTTAACAACAAAAAATATACTGTAGGAGGCACCTCTGTACTTTTTATAGTTAGATAGATATGGACGTTTAAAGATTGACATTTGTATGACACTATTTAGCCATTTGTAAGGCGCTTTTGACATTTATACGGCATTTTTTCTACATTATATGGCAGTATCAACATGTATATGCCACTATTTATTATTTTTGTTACATTTATAAGACCCTGACGACATATGTATAACACCTTCTCGACATCTGTATGGCACTATGTCGACATTTGTATGCGACAATCGACATTTATACGGTCAAAATAGCCGTATAAATGTCGCCATACAAATGTCGCGACATGTCGCCAATAATATTTTTTTGCGATATTTCCTACACAATACAACGGATTCACTTATTTATTTTACTATATATTTTAACACTATATTTGCAACTATTATTATAAAAGAAACATTTTTATTCCAACTATGTACCAACGTATTCAGAGTCCATACAAATGTCGTTGTAGTCGTACCAAAATATATCGAAAGAGATTTTTATCTGTTTTTAAATAAATTTAACTGTTTCCGGGTTTACATTTGATGTCAATCGATGCCCAACTAACCGCACTATTGCGTTGTAAATTTAATCTAACCATTATTCAATAGACAAAGAAGATTATAGGGGGTATATTTAAGTCATAACAAAACAGGTGCCGCGCGGGACAGCGATAAAAAGGCTTCCCTTGTTTTATTAAATAGCGCATTAATTTATCAATATGATTAAATCAATTCTCTAGAAAATGCTCTTTATAGAAATACAAAGTTGTTTATAATACGTTGCCTACATCCAAAGTTATGATTTTTTTTATTGCGCGGTGCCGCCACTGGGACACGCGAAAAATGGCAAATTTCGCCATTTTTGGAACTTCAAATGCGATTTTGTCAGGACCAAATAATATTTTTGGTACAGTTGTGCATGATTTTTAAAGCTTATAATACACTGAATTAAAATATATACATATCCAGTCTTTTAGTCCTATGGACTTCGAGTTTTAGCCGTGGGACAGCAAAAAATGCCTATTTGAAAATTGACCCAAAAAATTATCGTTGTTGTCATTATTGATTGTGAAACAAAAATATTTTTTTGTTCTCGCAGTCGAGTTTCACAATTAACGCCCAAAGAAAATAATTATATTTTTTTTCGTAATTAATTAACTCATGAAGATTATTGAAGATCCAAATGAATGACAAAAACTTATTTTTAGGCAACTATAGTGGCGCCCATCCTAAATAATTAGGTAGTCACATTATACCTACGTTAAAATTGTGTTATGCAACCCCGAATTGTCAGGGAGCCGGCGGCGGAACAAAAATAAATGTAACCCATGAAAATAATATGATTTATGCTGTATCATTTATGTATAAGAAATTATATAAAAAAACAGCAAACAAGCAAATATTTTCTAGTTATATATATTATATGCTATCTCCAAGCCGATAATGGCGAAAACGGACTAAACTTCGAATTCACTTACAACAACCTCTAAAAGTTATATTTTTTGCACAGTCTGATAAAAACCAACCCCCAGTCCGTCCCTGCGCCCCATCCAATTAGCGATCAGATTAAAGATATGCCGGGGGAGCCATTACCCGCGAAATTACCCGCTTGACGCTCCTCGCTCGCAGTGCGAGCGGAAGCGGGGGAGGTAGCGGGCGTGGTATAGGGCGCGGAGGGTTGAAGTCGAGTCGTTGAAGATACGTCGGGGCAGCCATTACCCGCTTGACGCTCGCTCGCAGTGCGAGCGGAAGCGGACGCGGTAGCGAGCTCGGAGAGTTGAAGATATGCAGGGGAAGTATTACCTGTAAAATTACCCGCTTGACGCTCTTTGTCCACAGTGGGAGTGGAGTGAATAATCTTAGGTAACTATTAATATTTAGCTATAGGTACTTATACTAAATAGATTTACCAAAAATGTGCATATAGTTAGTTTTTTTAGCATTAGAAATAAGGTAAACAATCTTGATGCATCTTTTAATTGAAAAACACATTTTAAAAATAAGTTACGGCAAATATGTAACAATTATGAATCTAATACGATCATTTATATTCTTCTGCTTTAATAAGTAATAGTTTTTGATTTTTAAGAAGCGTTTTTCAATTAAAAGACATGTCAAGATTGCTTACCTTCTTGCAAGTTCTTTCTAATGCTAAAAAAAACGAACTATAAGTCGTTTCAACTACCGGTCTGATATTGATCCAGCATCGACTTTTGTATTAAAAAAACCTGTTACGATGAAACCAACTACTTATAGTCCAAAAGCTTCTTAGTTATAATTTCTTTCAATCCTTCGTGCTTCTACTTTATGTGCACTTTTCCATCAGTAAAGGAAAGTCACAATTACTTTTTGGACTTGTTTTGTTATTTGTAGTGGACAATAGTTAGGTGGTCTTAACAATATATGTAATAAAAGTAGGTCGCTCCCGCTCCCGCTCTCGCTCCGCTCGTCACCGCGCCGCTACCGCACCCGCCCGCACTAATTGTTTTAATCGCGCCTACTTACCTACCGTTATGTATTGTCGCCGTAAATATGTATTCACCCTGTATATTGTTCCGACGCGTCGTGGTAAGATGCGAACGTGATGAGTTTGTTGAAATTTCTCATTGTCATATCATATCATGTCACCCGATATTGTTTATGTATCTTATCTTCAATGATCGTACATGTTCCAGCATTTTTGGTGCAGCCGAGTGGTGTTAACGGAATTGGTATAGATCATTTCAAATGAAATGGTAAATTAATGTTAATATTAACGTAATTAACGCTAATTAATCATCAGGGTTGACATTATTAATACCAATTCCGTTAACACCACTCCGTTGCACCAAAAATGCTGGAAAATGTACGATGTCTGCTTATCTTATATTTATATATATATTTAGGGGATCTCGGAAACGGCTCTTTTCGGGGGCGAAAAATCGATCTAGATAGGTCTTATTTCTGGGAAAACGAGCATTTTTAAGTTTTTATGTATTTTCCGAGCAAAACTCGGTCTCCCAGATATTATCAACTAAAGCGCCGTATTTATTGATTTGTGACCTTTTTAATAAGAATTACTTACTGATGACAGTGATGACGGAAAATCAGTTTTCCCGTTATTTCATCATCATCATCATCATTTCGGCCTATATACGTCCCACTGCTGAGCACAGGCCTCCTCTCCCGTTATTTAATTATTTTAATTAACTATTTTTATATTGTGGTAGAGACTTATCGGAAACGTTTGTATTTGTCATGCTAGTTTAGTTAATGTCAGTACCGTAAAATGGGGTGAGTAGGGAGAAAACTGACATTCAAACCTCGATAACATTTTATTTTTACCCGACTACGGCAACGCAAAAGGAGGGTTATGATTTTGACCGGTATGTATGTGGGTATGTATGTATGTATGTATGTATGTTCATCTGTTCCCTCATAACTTCTAAAGTACTTATTATATTTTAACAAACGATGTGTCATTCGAATCGTCTTAATCGTCCGCTGGTTATAGGCTATATGGCGTCACAAAAAAATGAACAATGCGCCCTCTAGAGGTCATAAAGTCACGAACCAAAAAACTAAAATTAAGTAATGATGATGTGTTATACATCATTGGAAAGAGCTCAATTAGCACATTTCAAATATATAAATATTGTTAGCTTTTGCACCCCGCTTTGCTTGCATGCGCCAGATAAAACATTAATTTATCGGTTAGGTGATTCGAACTATGAATCTACAAGCGCTCTGGATTCTATCCGCGTGTTACGCGACTACGGCGATACAAGAAGGTTTTTGCAAAAGAAATTTGTTTGGCTGCTATACACGGTGTTTTTTTAATGTCCTGCAACATTTTATAACGTGAATAGGTATAGAAATCCTGATCAGCCAAAATGTACAAGTATGAAACGGTCAATTTTTTTATTTACAAGATACGTACGCGTTCCGAAACCGGGCGCCTTCGGCGCCCTCATACTAAACGTGTCGGGCGTAGCCCGACGTACGCGTTCCAAAGCCGGGCGCCTTCGGCGCCCACATACTAAAAGAGTCGGGCGTAGCCCGATATACGCGTTCCAAAGCCGGGCGCCTTCGGCGCCCTCATACTAAAAGTGTCGGGCGTAGCCCGACGTACGCGTTGCAAAGCCGGGCGCCTTCGGCGCCCTCATACTAAAAGAGTCGGGCGGAGCCCGACGTACGCGTTGCAAAGCCGGGCGCCTTCGGCGCCCTCATACTAAAAGAGTCGGGCGCAGCCTGATATACGCGTTCCAAAGCCGGGCGCCTTCGGCGCCCTCATACTAAAAGAGTCGGGCGCAGCCTGACATACGCGTTCCAAAACCGGGCGCCTTCGGCGCCCTCATACTAAAAGTGTCGAGCGTAACCCGACGCACGTGTTCCAAAGCCGGGCGCCGAAGGCGCCCTCATACTAAAAGAGTCGGGCGTAGCCCGACGTACGCGTTCCAAATCCGGGCGCCTTCGGCGCCGTCATACTAAAAAAGTCGGGCGTAGCCCGACGTACGCGTTCTAAAACCGGGCGCCTTCGGCGCCCTCATAGGCACTAAAGGGCGTAGCCCGATATAGGTGGCGCTCTGCGTGCATTTCTGTACTGAGGACGCCCTCGCAAAAGTAGTATAAAGTGACTTCAAAAAGTTAGTAACGAAATCATGACCCCAAAATTAATTAAATAAAAAATAAGTTCAAAAACTAAAACCCGACTACTGCAAATCGCGCTCTAAAAAGTATGAAACAAGATAGAATTCTTATCTAAAATTATCAAGCAGGAAATATTATAAATGTTACCATTTTTTTTTATATAAAAATACAACGTAATATAATTTACTGATTTTTTTATATATTTACAGAGATTCAGAGGATAGCCGTGGTCGTATGCCACATTACTTTTAAGTTTATAATCGTGGCATACGACCACGGTGATCCTCTGAATCTCTGTAAATATATAAAAATCAGTAAATTATATTACGTTGTATTTTTATATAAAAAAAATCGTAACATTTATAATATTTCCTGCTTGATAATTTTAGATAAGAATTCTATCTTGTTTCATACTTTTTAGAGCGCGATTTGCAGTAGTCGGGTTTTAGTTTTTGAACTTATTTTTTTTACATATGTCAACGGAATGGTATATTTATTAAATGTTCCGGACGTTTGTATTTTAGTTTTTTTTTATGATTTTTGGTAGTTCCATTTCATAACATTACCGATAAACACAAAATCCCTCCTCATCCCGTAGGGTACTATACTACCTAATCACCTCGCACGATATGGATAACGGTCCAAAAATGACCCTGTATATCATTTTTTATATATACTATCTATATACTATCTGTCTTTAGGATTACGAAGAGTACACAATCAGCCATACGCTGGTAATTGTAACGCTATCACTTATCCGATAAGTTTATTGACGGTAAGTGACGGCAAGTGAACGCAAACAATGTTGATAAACATTTAGCCGAGGCTGTGCGTCTAACTGAAACGCGAATTTGCATACGTCAAAGCACACAATAGCATTTACTTCGTTTGCTTCCTTTACAGCCTGTGGCCTGTAATACGAGCCAAAAATTAAACTGTAGGCTGTACTCCTCATACCGACCAACATTTGTTCAGCAACTTGTGATATGATTTTTATTACACTTTAAAGTTTATTCTAAGACGCAATGTATTGCGAGTTTTGTTATGTTTAAGGCGTGACAAGCAACGTCAATCACAATGATATGGCGTGGCGATGGCGTCCATTGAAGATATTTTTTTAAAGTTGTTGAACAAAAGTGTCATCGTTTGAGGAGTACAATTTATGTTTTAATTATTTGCTCGTGTTACAGGCCACACCCGCCCCGGTAGAATTAAAAAATCAAATAAGTAGATTTTGATTATGGAAGGTATAGAGATTTACTTCTACACTCCATAATTTTGATGATGAGTTGTCAATAGGGAATATTAGGCAAAGCTCTGCGTAAGTGGCACCACTAGCACATACAGTAAACAAACATCAATGACACATCATGGTCATCATGGTCTACCGTCAAACACGACAGTCGAAAGTTCGGTTTCTGCCTCTCTATCACTCTTGCTTATTCGATCAATAGAGAGGCAGATAAAGGAATTTCGATTTTCGCTTTTCGCGGTAGGCCACCTGTAAAGAAACCGCCTTGGTGCATCAATGTCATAATGAAAACTTGTAAAAAAACTGTTTAAGGCCTAGTATGTATAAGTTACTCCATGGTTTAAACAAATTAGTGCTGCACTCTGGCGGTAGAACATTGCAGTAATACTGCCTATTTAGGTATTCGTAATTTGTTGTCTCGGGTGGTACCTAAATGTTAAATGTTCCTGCTTTTTTGCGTCGATTACTGCTAGAAAACAGTGAGCAAATCCGCACTTAGGTCCCTGCTTTCAGTGAATAAATAGTTTTTAATATTGCGAAATGTACCTAAAGATGTTGTAATTTTATACCTGTAATATATTTTTTGTATAGAAAAACTTTGATAGCGCGATGTAGGATTTTGAGAATTCTTTGTTGACTGGTGTAACCGGTAGAATACAAAATGGCGGCCAAACAAGAGTAAATCGTATTATTTTATCAACTTATCACTTAATGGACAGTAAGTGCTACCGTATTAGCGCTGATAATATTCCAAATAGAGATTATTGATTGACCAATATAGGGGCCCACTGATTAACAGTCCGCCGGACGGTATCGGCCTGTCAGTTAGAACAAAATTTTGACAGTTCCGAACAACTGGCAGGCCGATACCGTCCGGCGGACTGTTAATCAGTGGGCCCCTAAAAATCCTCCGCAGCGTCTGTCTGTTTGTGTGTGTGTATGTTCGCGATATACTCAATAACTTCTGAACGGATTTGCTTCATCATGCGGTTTTCACCTGGGGTCCCTTTGTTTCCCATAAAGTTTTAAGTCATAATGTATTGTTTGTCATATTATCGTTAGTCATAAAACTGAAACCGTTAACTTTTCAGGATTTTCGTAAGGTTATTCTGTAGGCGCCCAGTGCGCAGGGGGCGCAGTGGTGGCCGAGTGGATATGACGCCCGACTTTCAATCCGGAGGTCGTGGGTTCAAATCCCGGCTCGTACCAATGAGTTTTTCGGAACTTATGTACGAAATATCATTTGATATTTACCACTAGCTTTTCGGTGAAGGAAAACATCGTGAGGAAACCTGCATACATCTGCGAAGAAATTCAAAGGTGTGTGTGAAGTCCCCAATCCGCATTGGGCTAGCGTGGGGACTATAGCCCAAACCCTCTCGCGCATGAGAGGAGGCCTGTGCTGAGCAGTGGGACGTATATAGGCTGAAATGATGATGATGATGATTCTGTAGGCAGGTTAGGTTAGGTTAGGTTTGTTTTATGGCAATCTTGAAAAGTTACGTGTTTCTGAAAAAAATCAATTATGACTTACGAAAATTCGGACAAACAATATATTATGACTTAAAACCATTTGGGAAACAATAGAGACCCTTTTCACCTACCTATCAAGGAAAGTTTAGGTTTAAGCAGTGGGGAGACACTCCTGACTTCGGTCGAACTCTGCTTGTAGGAAGTGTCCTTTCTGTACGGTAGTACTATTATTTCTTCTGTGGTTTAGGCAGGCGTGTCTTACCTACTCCGCAACTTCTTCGCTTTGCTACAGGTAGCTAAAAGTACATCCGTTCGGCCCCAATTTTGGGGTTTGCCATAAGCCGCGCGTGGCGCTGTCGCCACCTAGCGGCCATATCTGTGCTGATCGTAACAGACGCGTTTTGTTAGAGAGTGAGTCTTCTGTACTTAGTACTATTATTTATTCTGTGGTTTAGGTGTATAATTTGCTAACCCGTGCGAAGCCGGGGCAGGTCGCTAGTACTGAAATAAAATAAAGGAAATGTAAAACCTGTACCTACAGTTCGGACGCACACACAAGGTTTCTCTCCTGTGCCTAATATTATCAGCTTGTGGGCATGTAAGTGGGTCAAACAGAAAACTGTGTTACGTCTTTCCTGTAGACATACACAAGAGTTAAGGGCTATAAAGGTCAATTTTCTTATTTAACCCTTATCCACGTGAAACGTATTTAGAAAACTATGATAATATCATTACTTACATGCCCACAAGCTGTTAACTATTGCCCACAGGAGAGAAAAATGTACAGTTCGCGCGAACACACTAGTTTTCTCTCCTCCATATTAACCTTTTTAGCCCTTAACTCTTGTGTATGTCTTCAGGAAACACGTAACAGTTTTCTGTTTGACCCAAGTATGTAATGATTTTATCATACTTATCAAAATAAAAGGATTTTCATGTGGGTAAGGGTTAAATAAGAAAATTAACCTTTATAGCCCTTAACTTTTGGGTGTCTACAGAAAAGACGCGAACACAGTTTAAGCCCACGTGCGATTTTTTTAAAACATCGCCTTTTTTCCTGAAGGCTATTAAACACGGCTGAAGTCGGTTAAATACGGGTTATAAGCTCATATGTATTTAACCTTTTCGATGCCGTGTCAAACACAAAAGCTGTCACTCGGACGCCACGTCACCGAGGTGTCAAAACTGAAATCGAACTTTATGCATATGCACAGTCTAAGTTGTTCTGTGGTCTGTGACCGATTAATCCGTCTTTGGCGTTGGAACTGCGGTGCGGATATATCGGTCATTGGCGTCCAAAAGGTTAAATCACATATCGTTATCGTATTAATGGACAGTAAGTGCTACCGTATTAGCTCCGATAACGTATCACCAAAGAGAATATATAGTATAGAGGGCTATTGTCAAAGTAAATTTTGTAGTCATGGTACATTTACTGCCATCTATCGACACACGATTAAAACTTAAAATAAAATTGAAAATGTATAAATTAATCAAAATGTGTTTACGGATAAATGATTTTTAATTTTTATTGTTCCATACTGACCCATGTTCTTTTACTGATATGTGTTAAAATTGTTAAATATCAAACGGTGTCGTCAACGCCATCTAGCCGAGAATAGGCCAAAGGTAATGGCGCCATCTATTCGAGAATGACTTTTTCTTGATTTCCGAGGCACGTTTTTTTCTTAGACTTTATTTATCTTATACGGAGTTATATATATCTCTGGTATCACTAAGTACCCGTATTAATACGTAAGGTATAGGATATTGCGTTAGACCCTAAATCCCTGTAGGTCAGGAAATGAATGCTCAAAAAACGTTGTAGAGGGAAATGCTAGGAACACAATTTTTGACTCCGTAACTTTGTTTGGACTAGTTAGAAGGTGAACATATCAAAAGTCCCCGGCTGTAGCCCCGCTGCTGGGGGGTAGAGGGGGGTAAGAAGGTCGAATTTTTCGGTTTTTCATTGATATCTTGGAAACTTTGCGTCTTAGCGACATTACTACTAAGACAAACCGAAAGCTGATAAAATTAGTTACAAGTTTTATCCAGTCAAGTTTTTCGATATCATGAATAGTTTTTGAGATACCCGCTCTTGAAAGTTTATTTAGGGATTTTAATTTTATCTTGATATCTACGTCAGTGAAGCTGTTAGGCCATGTTTGGTATCATTTTCGTATAAATCGGGGGTGCTGAATTCATTTATGGTATCATATTGACACCATTCCAAAGTAAAACCAAAATTTAAAAATAAATATTTTTTTAAATCCCTCTTCACGCTTAAACCGCTGAACCAATTTTGTTGAGATTTGGTATAGAAATAGTTTAAATCTCGACACACGACATAGGATAGTTTTTATAACCAAAAGCATCTTTTGAGGGTGTGAAAAGTGGGGTGGAAGTTTGTATGGGGAGTCAATAACCGCTGAACCGGTTTAGATGAAATTTAGGACGGAATACATCTGTGATTTCGATGAAAGTGATACCAAACATGACTTCAAACCTTACCTTGAGCAGTATTAACCTCAGGAATTCAGTTTCGTCGACGAAGTTGAATTCCCCCCATACTCCATTTCACAACTTTAAAGGATGATTATTGAGATAAAAAGTATCTTATGTCCTGTCTTGGGACTCGAAATATCTGTATACCAAATTTCAATTAAATCGGTTGAGCGGTTTAAGCGTGAAGAGGAATTAAAAAAAAAAGGTATTTGTTTAAAGTTTATATGTTTTTTCTTAGGAATGGTGTCAATGTGATACCAAAACTGAATTCAGCACCCCCGATTTATACGAAAATGATACCAAACACGGTCTAGCAGCGTCACTAATGTAGATATCAAGATAAAATTGAAAGCCCTAAATAAACTTTCAAGAGCGGATATCTCAAAAACTATTCAACATATCGAAAAACTTGACAGAATAAAACTTGTAACAAATTTTATCAGCTTTTAGTTTGTCTTAGTAGTCATGTCGCTAAGACGCAAAATTTCCAAGATATAAGTGAAAAATCGAAAAATGAGACCTTCTTTCCCCCCTCTACCCCCCAGCACCGGGGCTACGGCCGGGGACTTTTGATATGTTCACCTCCTAACTTGTCCAAACAAAGTTACGTAGTCAAAAATTGTGTTCCTAACATTTCCCTCTATAACTTCTTATTGCTTGGCCTACTGAATAAATTAATAATACCTGCCCTGAATAAATGTATAGATGTCGACAGGGCACTTAAGGTAAATAAATATGTTAAGTTGTTGTTAAAGATATTCTTGTATAAAATCTACCGCGGATGGAGTATCGAGACAAACCTTACTGGTTTATCGATACTTTTGTAATTAAGTTAAGATATTGTGTTGTAATTACCTGAATAATAAATAAATAAAAATAAATAAATGAGTTAAATGCACGAATTTTATAGACCTAAACTGAAAATCGTAATTCTATACCAAAAAAAGTAAGACAGTGTTGCCACTGTAATTATTTGTTTGTAAAATAGTAAATTCCTTTTTATTAATAAACACGCTAAGATAATTTATTAATTGGTAATTTTACACCTACGATTTAAAAAAGTACTTAATTTACTTATTTTTACATAAATACTAGACGCGCTAGTAAAAAGTGGCAACATTGTCTTAGTTTTTTTGGTCTTGAATTACGATTTTCAGTAGTCTGAAAAAAAAAAGAGTATTAATTAAAAAGTGGCAATACTGTAGTGTCGTCACATTTTCTTATATTTATACATTTGAATTGATTCGTAGTCGACATCTAGCGTCAAATAGCGGAATATATCCGTACTGCTAGTCGACAATAGATGTCGCGGCGAACAAAACTCTAATGCACAACAATGTCCAGCTAATATTATAACCGGAATACTTGAAACTCTATTTTCAACTCCTTCTGCTTCTAATATTAGTTGTTAATTGTTTTAGCAGTACATGTTTCGTTAGTAGCGACACTTATGCCATCTAGTGTCAAGTAGCGGTACTGATAGTTCCGCTACTTGACGTTAGATTGTTGACTACGAAATAACGCGCGTAAATTGAATAACACCGGCATCTAGTGACCTCTATAAATTCACTTTTTGCCACCACAATGGAAACATTGTCACAGTGCTGCGATCTCAGCGCCACCTATTCAAACTGTTAATACCAAATTACTTTGTCACGTAGCGACATCTAGTGTCGAGTAGAATGATTAAATGAATGAAACTAGAAAGATTAATGCAAACGCCAGTAGCTCACATCACAGGTTTAGTAGGGCGAATAGTTCTTATGAATGTCCATAGATGGCTCTAGAGAGTTTAAGACGAGTTCATAACCTTTTCGACGCCATGTCAAACAAAATCTGTCACTCGGACGCCAGGACACGTCTCCGAATTGTGAAAACTGAAATTGAACTTTATGCATTTGCACGTAGATCCATGTTGCTCTGTGGTCAGTGACGGATTAATACGTCTTTGGCGTTGGGCCTGCGGTTCGGATATATCCGTCTTTGGCGTCGAAAAGGTTAACCCTCGATCTATATGGCACAATTTAGATGCCGGTATTTAAGATGGGAGTAGGTACCAGTGGCGGCGCGTCCATAAAAGCCGATTCCCACCGGCTTGCCTGTTTTTGGACGTTTGAGCAGAGTTGTAAAGGAAATATGTAAGCCAAATTAGCCCCGGCTTGCCTATGGATATGTTTGACGCGCCGCCACTGGCAGGTACGCTCTTAAAGGTATCAGTGTAAAGACATCCTAACCTAGGTTGGTAATATGACACTTTTATAATAAAAAACATGACATACGCTAAAATCTTTAATATTAACAATTATATACTCTCTACACGTTACAATAAACTTCCATATAAATTACCGCTCTACGGACGTTGCTTACAATTTGACAGTCGAACTGTCAACTGTCACGACAGTTTGTAGCGCGGCGGAGCGACTTGACAAGCTGTCAAATACAAATATTCAGGATTTACCCCCCCCTTATTCATATAACTTAACAAAGCACTATTCATTTTGTATGGATCGCCACAAAACTGCTTAAAACTTATTTAGGAAAATACGTTTTTAGGGTTCTATTTTTATGTACGGAACCCTCGTAGGGCGACTCCAACTCACACTTGTCCGGCTTTTTTTCAATTAATAAGCTTGTCATTCTTATTTCTAACTTTCGGAAAAATAAGAAAATCCCTTAAACACGGGTAAGTTTCCAAACGTTCTTGGTCTAACTCTACAATTTTGTGTGGCCTTACCCTTACAATGATAATTATGTTCGTTCTTACTGGAATTAGTAAGATCGAATTCAAAAATTGATGATTATCATCATAACATGGATTATGATAGTAACATTTATCGTGGTTGCATCAACCTTAAGGTGGTTCGCCTAGGTTACTCAAAACTTAACTCTCGCTAGATGGCACCACTTTTGCAAAATTTCAGATTTTATTTTTTTGTGAAATGGTCTTGGTATTTGTATACTTAAAAGTATGTTTCGCGCACTCTTTAAGTAAATATTGAACTATTAAAATAAACATTGAATACTTCATTGTGCAAAAACCACCTTTTTAATTCGACGGAGTGTTGCTGTCACGCTTTTTCCTACTATTACTCACACATGCAAACAGTGTTTCCGTGATCCTTGTAGTAGACAATTTCACACAACGTAAGTATGTTGCAATAGCGTAACGGTATGTTCGTGGAAATACGTGCAAGAGGATTGGGGTTCAAGACTGGTGCGAGTAGGTAATTTCTTTTTGTTTCTCCTTTGTGTTATCTTACCTTTAAACGAGCAATTATTAGATATATAATTATTTATTTATATATTTGGATGGTATCAGAAACGGCTCTAACGATTTGATGAAATTTGCTATAAGGGGTTTGATCTCTTAGCTAGGTCTATGAGAAAACGCGCATTTTTGAGTTATTGTTTTGTAAGCTTTGGTCGGTCTCCCAGATATTCAATCTCCGCTTGGCAACTAATCCCAGAATTGGCATGCGCACTAGTTTTTACGAAAGCGACTGCCCTGACCTTCCAACCCAGAGAGTAAACTTATTTGGATTAGTCCGGTTTCCTCACATTGTTTTCTTTCACCGAAAAATAGGTATCGGTGTATAAATAGGTATCAAATGCTATTTCGTACAAAAGTTCGAAAAATCATTGGTACGAGCCGGGGTTAGAACCCACGACCTCCGAATTGCTTTCCGCTAGGCCAGCAGCGCTTCCCCCACATACTCAGTGTTATCAGGTTTTTTAAAAATCAAAAACGATTACTTATGAAAGCAGAAGAATATAAATGATCGTATTAGATTTATAATTGTTACATATTTGCCGTAACTTATTTTTAAAATGTGTTTTTCAATTAAAAGACACGTCAAGATTGTTTACCTTATTTCTACGTAATGCTAAAAAAAAAACAAACTATAATAATAATTGTGTTTTTCATTCATAGACAAAATCCATTATTTTTAACCACAGGAAATTTTATACACTTCTTTTTAGGGTACCGTACCCGTAAAGGGTAAAACGGGACCCTATTACTAAGACTTCGCTGTCCGTCCGTCCGTCCGTCCGTCCGTCCGTCTGTCACCAGGCTGTATCTCACGAACCGTAATAGCTAGACAGTTGAAATTTTCACAGATGATGTATTTCTGTTGCCGCTATAACAACAAATACTAAAAACAGAATAAAATAAAGATTTGAATGGGGCTCCCATACAACAAACGTGATTTTTGACCAAAGTTAAGCAACGTCGGGAGTGGTCAGTACTTGGATGGGTGACCGTTTTTTTTTTGCTTTTTTTGTTTTTTTTTTTTTTGCATTATGGCACGGAACCCTTCGTGCGCGAGTCCGAATCGCACTTGCCCGGTTTTTATTGCAGTGAGGATGTCCTGATTGTAAAAATCAGAGAGATTAGGTAGAGTATAATATCTAATTATTTTTGTAAAAATAAAAGAATACGTGTAGCCCATACTTAATAATCGATTTATGATAATAAGAAAAATTAAATAAAAATAAAAAAAACAATACGAAATTTAGGTGTAACAAAAATACAAAAAGTTATGTTCCAGCATACAATGACTGGGGATCGAACCGGGAATCTTCCGTTTGCAAGCAAAAAAGCGACTGTTTGCATAACACGCCATGATAGTTCTTAGCTAAGCTGACGAACTTCTCGCTTAGGTCAATTAACTACCTGTCAAATATCAGTGTCAACAAAATTGCACTAAACATGACGGCACTCCAAATTCGAGCCGTGGTCAGCCCGGCAACGTCGGAAATGGTATGGCAACGTCGCAAATGTATCTGTACACGACATTTGTGACACACACATACGTAAAATTGATGAAAAGTTAACTATGATGTTTGCATGATTTCTGTATGAAACATTGTTTTCCTGTTAATTTCGCGCAAACGAATATTCGAAAGAAGATAAATGCGGAAATATTTGTGTACTAATAGTGTGTAGTTACTTAATGAGCTTTGATTGAATTTTGTATGAAAAGCGAACCACCTTAAGTAAACTACGGAGAACAAACGATAGCGTCATCTAAACGACAAGCAGCGCCATCTAGTGACAATTGTTGCAACAAAAAAAGGGCAGTCACTAGGGTGGTTTAAAAAACATTTTTTTCCGACGGGGCGGGGAAATAAGGGGATTATTTTGTTACACTTATTAAGCTGATAAAATACACCAAGTTTCGTAATTTCATCTCAACTACAAGGGGGTGCTCAACCACTTCGAAAATTTTGTATGTTGTATGAAAACCAAAAAAAAACAAGTATTTATTATTCAGAATTTTATTTAAGTATCTGTTTTCACATTATTTGCACATGTGATTTATAAGTTTTAAAGTAGAAAAACATATTTATTTCTATTTTTTATAATTTTTCAAAAGTAAGATTTTTAGAATTTCACCTAAAAAAATCATAAAAAATAGAAATATAAATGGTTTTTCGCCAAATAACTTTTAAATCACACTTTTAAATAATGTGAAAACTACTACTTACATAAAACTCAAAAAAATAATAACTTGATTTTTTTGGATTTCATACAACTTTGAAAAATTTCAAAGTGTTTGAGCACCCCCTTGTAGTTGAGATAAGATTACAAAATTTGGCATATTTAGTCAACAGAACAAGTGTAACAAAATGAGAGGGTGCCGCTTCTTCTAGCTGGAGTTTGAATTTTTCCCATACAAACATGAACCACCCTAAGTTCGTTTTTTTAGCATTAGAAATTAGGTAAACAATCTTGATGTGTCTTTTAATTGAAAAACACATTTTAAAAATAAGTTACTGCAAATATGTAACAATTATGAATCTATTACGATCATTTATATTCTTCTGCTTTCATAAGTAATAGTTTTTGAATTTTAAAAAGCGTTTTTCAATTAAAAGACATATCAAGATCGCTTACCTTCTTGCAAGTTCTTTCTAATGCTAAAAAAAACGAACTATAGTAGTCACACCCGTCGCTCTAAAAAAGTTGTCTCCAGAATCTCGCGAACTATATTGACAAGTCAATTTGCACAAATACGAATACCACAGCTTAAATAGCCAGTGCTGTTCACACATAAGACTAGGAATCCTCTAGACGGAGCTTAGGGGCTGTCCATAAATTACGTAATCGATTTTTGACTATTTTTGACCCCCCCCCCCCCTATAATCATCCAAAAATCATGCATCAAATGACCCCATTTCCTCCTACTTCAAGCTACCGTCATCCGATGTCCAGACCCCCCCCTAATTTGAAATGACGTAATTTATGAATAGCCCCTTAGAGCAATAGGCTACATTCCTACTAGTAAAATCAGCTTTATTTTTAGAACTGT
Source organism: Cydia fagiglandana (assembly GCF_963556715.1). Lineage (NCBI taxonomy): Eukaryota > Metazoa > Arthropoda > Insecta > Lepidoptera > Tortricidae > Cydia > Cydia fagiglandana. The sequence goes on from NC_085956.1 coordinate 2,369,747, forward strand.
CAAAACGATTTGCTAATATGGAATTTATATGAAAACTAATGTAGTGACGTCACAGTCAACTCACCTACTTTTTATATTTCAATCCGATATATTAAATAGAAATAGTGCTTTAAAATAACTGCTGCCTATGTTTTTCTGATTATTATCTGGCCTTTATTCCGTGTACGGTGTGAAATAACTTATTTTAAGTAGAGGAAACATCCCTATTATTTCATGAAACCGATGCTGCCAAAAATACAGGGGTGCGGGGGACGAGGTGAGCGAGTCCCGTGCCGTGATTGGTCCGTTCAAAGACACGGGCGTCACACAAGGACACTTTCGACTCGGACATGGAGTAAAATTACCGTACGCGTGGCAGAGGGGGTAGCGCGACTAGCGCGACTATGCTCAGTCTGGAGGATGTTTTGTCTGTGGCACCGCCTGAATATTTATAAACTAAATAACTCAAAATCACATATTTGTAATTCTAGCTTGTCAAGTAGCCCAAGCGCGAGTGAAGCAACACACAATAGAAACTTACAGAAACAATATGCATGCCGACAAGAGTGATTTTGTAAGCGAAATATTTTGTGATGTACTATAATGTAAGGAGGTGTTCACACTGTAAGGTCAACCTTTACTGCCACAAATCTATCTTATAGGTATATTGTTGGTTGTATATTTCTATAGTCAGACCAAGCTAAGTCGGGTCTGCTTGGCAACTAATCCCGAGAATTGCCCAAAACTTTTTTATGTGGCTTTCACCAGAGAAGCCCCTTACCCCCCTTCCCCTTCTCACATGGAAAGCCAAAAGTGCCACAACGCTCTAAAATCTTTTTTAATTCTGCCCCACACATAATTGGACCTTTTGACATATTTAATATTTTGTACAATAACATGGTACTTACATCATAACTATACAGATGTGCATAATTGTTTTCCATCGTATTTTCTCGGAAACGTTCGTATTTTTCATGCTACTTCAGTCCTCAGTACTTTTTGTACCGAGACTGACTGAAATAGCAAGACACGTTCGTAAGTTTCCGTGAGAATACGATGGAAAATAATTATGCGCTACATATGTATAGTACATATATGTCGGCACGCATAAGACATCTGTAATTAAAGGGGCCCACTGATTAACAGTCCGCCGCACGGTATCGGCCTGTCACTTGTTCGGAACTGTCAAAATTTTGTTCTAACTGACAGGCCGATACCGTCCGGCGGACTGTTAATCAGTGGGCCCCTTAAAACGGAGACAAAATAACTATTATGATAGGTTTGACAACTATTTTACAGGATGAAAGTATTTCTTATTGCTTATGGAGACAATCACTTATATACTTGTATATGTCTGCAAATTGCCTGTATTTTATTTTATAATATATATTTTACTTAATCAATATTTTTAAAGGTAAAACCATTAAAAAATTAAGTACAACATTGAATTGTAAAAACTAACATTTGTTTGAAGAGTTCAAACTTTTCATTATAACACAAGCAAAGCCGCAGGCATGTACTAGTATAATATATAACAGATTTCTTGTACTTGTAGACTAAACTAGATATTAATTAAAAAACAACATCACGTTTCCTTAGTGCGCTTAAAATGTCCAAGCTTCTCTAAGAGTTTCATAGATGGCGCTAATATCAAGAGTTGTAACGTAAAATTATTTGAATTTTTTTTGTATCCAGTTTTGATAGTTTGGCCATGGATGCTAGAATACAAAAGATATGCCACTTTCGCAATTTCATTTCCATAATATAAGCGTTGAAATCATACTTACATCTGTATTTCAGTTAAGATAGGTAATAATAAAGACAGTGACAGAATTAGTGCAAGTGTTATTTTAAACGTCAAACTTCTATGAAATTATGACGTATAAATAACACTTGCAGTTTATGCTATCAAAATCGCTGCAGAGTTATCTTGGTCTAACTCTAGCCCATCGCTTTCGCCAAATAGCCTTGTTAATTTTAGATTCCATCAACTCTTAATAGTCCTTACACCCTGGCGGGTGCTGCCTCTGCGTGCGTCACATGACACGGGCAAGGGCAGCATCCGCTCGGTGTACCCCTTACATCTCATTAAAGTTTCAAAAGGACCTCTACGTGTTGGCTCTGGCTCCGCGAACGCCTCCCATAAGTCCGGAACACCATTGTTCCCTGATGGGTCGGATAGATCAGATGTACAGTCTATATTAAGTCATAACGTCATTTGTGCGTGTTTTTTTATACTTTGAGTGAGATTAACAGTCTATATTAGTTACTTATCTCAACTTTTAACCGAATATTAACATTAATTGCCAATAGTTTTGTAGATATAGCCATGCTATGCCCAAAAACGGTGCCATATCTCTTGTATTCTGACATCTGCGATGCTGACAGACATAATTACAGATAGGTAGGAGGACCCGAGGTCCTAGAAATAGGTCAGAGGTCTAGACTTACGACAAATAAAGTTATAAAAGCAATGATATTGTATTTATAAAACTTACAGTAAACTGACAAGGCGTCTCTGTTGAGTTTATATCGATTTTATTTTCGAATGAAATCATCACATATTAATTTTATTTTTACGTAAATCAAAATCATACACATAAACGATGAAGTGTCATCTAAATACATTGATACTTCGTCGTTAATTTAATAGTCAACAATAGTTAGAAATAACGTCAAGTAAATTAATTATATCATTATTATGTTGTATCGTTGTAAATTTATTTTCACCACACCAGCTCGGAAAGGCTTACTTTGCACTTCAAAAACTGATAGCAAAGTTGCATTTTATTCACATGTGAGGCAAAGTAATCAAATGCAAATTTTGAGTTGTTTTCTTATGTTTTCTGGTAGAATTGACTTTTAAATGATGATTTTGGATGATAAATATTTAATAACATTCATTTGGATTTGATTTGGTTTGATTTTGTTTGATATTTTACATTTAATATTTGCTTCGGGTTGGTGTGTTGAAAAATTTTGTGTTTCACTCGGGGACAAATTTTGTTTAACCCTCGTGCTTTGAAATCCTCGCAACGCTCAAGATTCCATTATTCGAACCAGTCGCTACGCTCGTGGTTCAGTTTTGGAATCTTTCGCTTGCTCGGGTATCAATATTAGCAAGAGCGGTTAAACAATAACTTTGCCCCCTTGTAAAACAAATAACTATTAATTTTGAACTAGACTTACATCGAACGGGATATGGAGCGAGATCTGGGGGCACGGCAGTGCCCGGGGGCACTCGTCATTATACTCCCCTCCTCCTCCTCCTTATGTCGTCTGAAGAAGCTTTGGCTTTCCAATCAGCGTGATCTGGTTAAGTACTAACCTTTATTTCTACTTTAAACTTGTATATATATATATATATATATATATATATATATATATATATATATATATATATTGTATTGTATTGTATGTATGCTAGTATGTATTTTATGTATTTTATTCGATAATATTATTTATGTATTTTATGAGTTGACAATACGTTAGTTTACTTTTTCTAAATATTACTGTACATCCCGTAAGTTTGTCTATCTGACCTGACTGGAGTTTTCCTCTCATCTAATCGAAGGTTAGCTGGAAGAGATCCCTTATAGGGATAAGTTCGCCTTTGTACTTCCATTACTGTAATTTATTTTTGTAAACCTGTGTTGTGTACAATAAAGTGATTACTACTACTACTACTACTATTATACGTATTAAAAATTAAAGATATCTTATTCATACGGTTTAACACCCCCTGGCACTGATTAAAATAACCGACTTGGTTTCACATAACATCTCAAAACTTTTTTGTAGTAGAACAATTACACTGCGAGACTTGCATCTTTTTACATGTAATGTTTTTGATGGGACTACCTTTTACCCTTGAACAAGATGCATGTAACTGCGTCGAAATATCGGGAGCTCGAAAACAATACGAAAAGTAATCACGGTTCATATCCCGGTCGATATGTCGGCGGCCGATCGTAAGATCAGGCATATCGTGAAATTCCTAGGCATATCGTGAAACGTGAAAATCTTTGACTCGTTCCCTGCCACGCGGGGCTCCTATTTCCGGGCAGTTTGCCCTTCGGGCATCTAAAGCAACCTAACGAACCTATCCTACCTATAAGTATATTGGTTTAATGTGACTATCCTCCGCCGCTAGGCCGCCGACATATGTAAGTCTAGTGAAACTAACCGTGAATCATTCAAAACTAACTTTTGAACTAATCATGTATACAAAGTTATTGTCACCCTACAACTGTTTTATATTGCATCATGTAAATCCCTTGTCAGGTAAATGAGATGTAGGGTGACCACACATACAGAGTCTAAGCTAACTTTCCACCGATTCGAACAGAAAAAGTGAGGGAATGTCATTATAAACGTCATATTATCATGGAAATTTGAAATTAATGATGACATCCACACTTTGCCATTGCAAACCCATGCAGAGTTAGTTTGGTCCAACTTTAGTTGATATTAACACTAACAGGCGTTAAAAAACGGGTTATTTTTCAAAGACCTAATGATCTGCCCTATTCGAGGTTCGAATAGGGCAGATCGAATTTCGAACTTTAAGATACGTCAAATTAATAGATCTAGAAACGATATATATTATGGATTAGATGTGTCAGTGTCACATGTGACGTTTTTGTTTGAAGAAACGTCACGTTTGATACTGACACATCTGATTCATATCGTATCTAGATCTATTAACTGACGTATCTTAAATTTCGAATTGGGCCGTAGGTTATGGATATTAACAATAATGTCTAATTTGGGATGTTGACTCGACGATCATTGTTCCGATAGTCGTGTCAGCGAACGGTCTCATAGCGAAGAGTCTCCACCAACACCTAGAGAGACTCTCGCTGGGTGGTTGGATCAAGGGTCAGATGCAGAAGGCGGTAATTTTGGACACGGCGCGTATAGTACGTCGCTTCCTCACTCTGCGGCCCTGACCACCGGCAGCTTGGGCCCTGCCCCGCTGCCGGCGGCACCCTAGGTTAAGTTTTTTATAATGTGTTTATATGTATTTTTTATTGTTTTGTAAGTGTTTTTATATTTTACTTTTACATTCATATTATAAATGACCTAGTCTTAGAAGAAAGATAAATAAAGAAAATGTCTAATGTTACCTTTATGTTCTCAATAGAGACCCCTTGCCAAAAAAAAACTATTTTAATCATTCCGTTGTCAAAGGAAATCCGCTAACAGCCGTTACAATAAATATTAAAAAAAACATCACTATAGTCTATGCAATTTAGCTTTAAAAAATGACTAGTTCCTTTGCGATGTGAGATCTCCTTGGAGGCGATTTTCCTTTGACTTTAGGTTATTTTTAAGGCGTTCTTTAAAAATGTCCATATAAAATATTAATGCAATATTTTTTTTTTATAAAGTTAGACCAAGAAAAGTCTGCAGCGATTTCGTTAGCTCACGCAGTGTAAATGTTATTTTAAACGTCATACTTCTATGAAATTTTGACGTATAAATAACACTTGCACTGCGTGGGCTATCAAAATCGCTGCTGACTTTTCTTGGCCTAATTCAATACTAAATCAGTGGCAAACAAGCATACGGTCCGCTTAATGGTAAGCGGCAGCAACGTCTGGTCACTATACTAAGATACCCACAGTTCTTAATGTATTTTAGAATAGTGAAAATTATAGAGTGAATATGGTATAATAATATACTCCGCCTGGTACTCTCTTCCCGTCTTCTCGTGGTCACGTGACTGACACAAGCCTACGTCATCATGCGACAGCGCTATATGATAATATGCGATAGCGCTATACATAGCGGCCATGTTATTGTGACGTAGGCTTGTGTCACTCTGGGAAGAGAAGACCATGTTTTATTAGACTATGAGAGTGAGTTTTAGACGAAAATCATCAGGAAATTTACGGAGTTTTATTTAAAGAATGCCTTAAACGTACTAAACTATTGACTGTCACAATTGGCCAAGTAATATTAAGGATTATACTATTGTTTATTTATATAAGTCCCGAAATCAACCTTTATAATAAAATATAACAAGAAACATACCTATTGTTAAAGTGTACTTCTATTATGGAAAAAAACCATAAGTTGACTTAATCTATACTTTAGATTAGGTTAGATCAGCGGTCGGCAACCTGCGGCCCGCGGGCCGCATGCGGCTCGTGAACCTGTCACTTGCGGCCCGAGAGCCGCCTTGGCTATTTTGTATGTAATAGTGACAAACGACAATGTCTCGTAAAGTCATAAATGTTAACAAAGTACGGCCCGCGTCACCTCCGTTAACTACTATGTGGCCCTTGGCTGCTAAAAGGTTGCCGACCGCTGATTTAGATTAAATTACTATTTTCTGCCATGGCTTGATATTTTAGGTACATATGTAGTGCATAATTATTTTCCATCGTATTCTCACGGAAACGTACGAACGTGTCTTGCTATTTCAGTCAGTCTCGGTACAAAAAGTACTGAGGTTGACTGAAGTAGCATGACAAATACGAACGTTTCCGAGAAAATACGATGGAAAACAATTATGCACATATGTAACTTTGAACGCCACTCGTATCGTGCGCGGCGCGTCATCGTGAACCGAGTCATAGAGAAAAAAATACATAGAGTGCTAACTCCATACATCAGTTTTGGTACCGAAACGACTATTATTTTCGCAGTCGACATCTAGCATCGAGTAGCGGAATTATCAGTACTGACTACTGCTACTTGAGAAAAGATGTAGCACCGACTGAAAAGTCTAAAGCTCAACAATTTCAGCTAATATTATAAACGGATTAACCGGTACTCTATTTTCAACTCCTTCTGCTTTTAATATGAATTGTATTTGTTGTTCAATACAATTTTCGTGAGTCGCGACACTAGAGAATTCTAGTATCGAGTAGCGGTACTGATAATTCCGCTACTCGATGCTAGATGTCGACTGCGAAAATAATAGTCGTTTTGGTACCAAAACTGATGTATGGGTGAGCACTATTCTTAATACATTTCTCTATGACCGTCTCTATAACCGTGTCAAAATGTAGCCGCACGCTTCAGTTGACGTCTTTCGCGGTGAAAAGGTTAAACAATGTTACGTGTGGTAAAACAATAGTATAAGATGTATGTATGTATAAAGGCGGATCACGGGACGTGTTTGTGTGTGTGTGTGTTGGATATGTTAACGTCGTCCGTTGCGCGTGTCTGGGTGCGGCCGCCGCGGGTGGTTTAAAGCTGCGAAAATATAATCATTGTGAAAATCTGGCTTGATATAATTAATACGGGTAAATGCTATAATTAATCTTGAGAGGACCCCTGATGCTCGCGCGGGTTCGTACAGTCGCCATCAGATATATCGGCGCGGCCAAGGTGTTCACAAATATCTGAATACGCCTCTATTGTCAAGGCATTAGAGTGCGCGTTCAGATATTGTGAACACCTTGGCCGCTCCGATATATCTGATGGCGACTGTACCTGGTGCAAAGGCTGGCCATCGCTATTTAACATGGTAACGCGGCAAAGTGTGATGGGCACCTTTGCACCCGGTACAACTCGCGGAGGTCTTTTAGATTAAAATATTTTAATATTTAGATATATTTAAGTTATTTTTGTATGATTTTATATACCATTAACCTTTTGTATAAATATAATTTATTTGTTATCTGTCAAAAAAATTATACTGTATAATACGTTTAATAATCACACTTTTTAGGGTTCCGTGGCGGTGCGCGATAACTACTACTGCTATACTGAAAATCGTAATTCAAGGCCAAAAAAAGTACGACAATGTTGGCACTGCAATAATTTGTTTGTAAAATAATAAATTACTTTTTATAAATAAACACGCTAAGATGACTTATTTATTGATGATTTTACTCCTACGATTTAAAAAAAGTACTTTTATTTACTTATTTTAACATGAATACAAGACGCGCTAGTAAAAAGTGGCAACATTGTCTTACTTTTTTTGGTCTTGAATTACGATTTTCAGTTTAGACACCAAAACTGGTGTGGGCCGCATGTACTTGCAGCGACGCGGCGAAATCGCGGAGTGACCCACGCCTGCCATTAGGCCACTAGGTTAATAGAAATCGTCGGGTGACAAGCAAAAGTCACTAACTAACACCATTGAAATTATTGGACAATAAACCGTGTTGCAAGTGTAATAAAGTGCATTGTTACTTTAATTTTTTGATAGTACTTAGTGACTTTTGCTTGTCACCCGACGAAATATTCGTATAGTTTTCTTACTTGGGTGCATGGGGCCGGGGGACCGCCTGCACCAGTTCCCGGGAGACATCTGTGAATTAACCGAAAAGTTAGCGAAGGTCTCCGTTTCAACACGGGCATTTTACTTTCGTATGTCCGAAATTCTGTACAGGTAGCAATTCTTAACCGATTCTCGTGAAATTTTGTGATAGTTATAGACGCGGGTAAGATTGTCAGATTTTGGGTGTCGTTTCTGACTTTTGTATTCCTTTAACCCGTGGAACGCCCCAGTATCACAGTAGTATGGAGTTAGCATCACACGTGTGATACTAGGACGCTCCACGGGTTTGCAACGGGTCCCATATGTATACTGTATAGACAATTGGTCGCCAAAATAAATCTGATCGACTGTTACCATTTAGTAAAAGCTTGATATGTACCAAAGAGAATTTAGTATAGAGCCGGATTGTCAGTTTTTTTGTAGCGACAGTAAATTGACTGCCATCTTTCCGAGCGATGGCGCCATACTTTTGGCCTATGCTCATGTAGATGGCGACACACACCTACACATATCAGTGAAAGTACAAGGACACAGAATAAATAATAGTACATACTACGTACAGTAGACTCACTCTCTAACAAAACGCGTCCGTTACGATCAGGACATCCTCTAGGTGGCGACAGCGCCACGCGCGGCTCATGGCTAGCCACCAAAATTGGTGTGGAACGGTTGTACTTTTAGCTACCTGTAGCAATGCGACGAAATCGCGGAGTGAGCCACGCCTGACAAGTATCAAAGTCAAATGACGTTCTAAAAGTTTTAATCAGTTGTCGAATAAATGGCAGTAAATTTACTGTGACCACAAAATTTACAATGACAATAACTCTTTATACACTCTATTCTCTTTGGTAAAAGCTTTTATCTACCACTGTTGAGATATTTATGCAACAGTCAGCTCTAATGTTTAGTACCTGTCTGTGCGGTCGGCGCTTATCGTCTCTCTCGTCGCGTCGCTCGCGGTACCCCTCGCCCATATGCCGCCTGGCGTCGTGCTGGGCTGAAAAATTATACTAGACTGTAGATAAAAAAATCATTTATTCGCTTGCCACAATACACATGTTGATAAAAAATAGAAACAATAACAAATTTTTATTAGCCTGTTAGTGTGTCCCACTGCTGGGCAAAGGCCTCGCCTCTTTCCCGCCACATGGCTCTGTCTAATGCACACTCCCGCCACTCCACACAGATCTAGGTTGTCCCGCCATCTCCGTTTGGGTCTTCCTCTGCCCCGAGATCCATCCTGTGGGATCCAGTCCGTGGATACTTTGGCCCAGCGTTCTGGGTGCATTCGGCAGATGTGCCCTTCCCAATGGGACTGCAGTCCCATTTCAATAACAATACCAAAATAAAATAAGGAACAAGAAGCATCAATAAGAGGTAGGTTTGCTGTGTGCGTTGCAGTAAAACAAAAGGGTTCTGGCTCAGTAATACGCTCCACTTTTTTAATAATTCTTTTTGCTATCTTTATAGATAACTTCTAACGTAATATTTCCTCATTGTTATAGATTTTGTATATTTTTCTTAACAGTATGTAGCTAATTATAAATAATACTCGCCTGTACAATATACATGTAAAGTGCATAGAGACAAATGGAAGGTAGCTGGTACTTATAGCACAGGTTTATACCTAATTTAAGTACCAACGAAAGATCTTAGACAGATATACCTATGTAACATAACTTATGAAATTATGTATAGAATGTAACCTTTTGAGCTCAATAAACTTTATCTTATCTTATCACTTTCGGGTGAATAAGAATGTTGTTGTATACTTAAAGAGATTCTTCCATATTAGTGTGACAGTGACAGTTGCGTTTCGTTCGCTACGGAGCGTTAGCGATTGGCATGTTGTCTACGGGGCCAGATCTGATTTTATTTAGCTTGCTAAAAAGATATTCAGGGGCGTGAGAAGCAAGTTAGTAATACATATGTATGTTTAAGATTCGAAATCAACATCCAAACTCATAACGCCTTACGCTGCAGTGCTGCGCTCCATAAGGTTTTGGTGTCTAAGCTTCTTAGTAGACGTACTAAGCTACGGATCTACAAGACCGTGATCCGCCCCATTCTGATGTATGGGTGTGAGGCTTGGACACTAACACTCAAGGAGGAGAACAGCCTTTTAGTCACAGAACGTAAGGTGTTAAGGAAGATTCTGGGACCCGTCAAAAGAGACGATGGCAGTTGGAGGATCCAAAAGAATGCCGAAATAGAACACCTGATAGCCGAGCCGAACATAATAGGTGAGACCAAAGCGCATCGTCTCCGCTGGCTTGGCCATCTCGAAAGGATGGGTGAAGATCGGGCAGCCAAAAGGGCCTACTTGGGTCGACCAACTGGGCGCCGTCCTGTTGGTCGTCCTAAATACCGTTGGGCAGATAGAGTGGAGGCGGATCTCCGTGAGCTCGGCGTCGGCGAAAGCTGGAGGGATACCGCTCTGGACCGATCAAAGTGGCGTGCTCTTGTGTTGGAGGCCAAGACTCATTTTGGGTCACCGCGCCAACAAAGTAAGTAAGTATGTTTAAGATTCTAGAGATAGTTCGAAAAGTGTATACATGTTTATGATACTGACTATGTGGATGGTGTTTAGCAAAAATGTGTCATCCCACATTCATTTTGCAATAAAATGTCAACTTTAAGCGTAAAGTTTTTAAGTTGACATCTTATTGAAAAATGAATGTCGGTTGACACATTATTGTTTAACAGCATCCATGTATTAACAGTATAAGGCCCAGTTGCACCAACCACATTTAACAGACTGATAAACGTCAAACAGCAGTGAAGTATGAAAATTCCCATACAAAAGTATTTAGCGAACGCTTTAACGGTGTCAGACGGTTTGGTGCAACCGACCCTAAGTGCCACTTGCACCGTCCCACTAACCTGGATTTAAGCGGATAAACCGTTAACCCAGTGTCAAATTGTACTGGCAACCATGATAACTCCAGTTTTGACCGGTTAACCCCGGGTTAGTGAATGGTGCAAGTGGCCCTAAGTGTCTTGGCATCCTGCAGCTGTAAACTTATACCTAGTGTTTGTTTGAAAGAATAAAGTGAAAATATGTAATATATTTACTGGTGTGCGCGTGCGCCTGCATGTTCCGTATGGAGTTGACGATGGCGCGCGCCGCCGACGACAGCTGCGTCTCGTCGTTCGTCGACACGCTACGCCTGAAACGTACGACACCAATTTAACACGGTATTCTAACCCCCTAAGCGGCACTTGCACCATTCCACTAACCCGGGGTTAACCGGTTAACGTAACCGGTACCGTTAACCCAGTGTCAAATTGTACTGCTAACCATGGTAGCTCCAGGTTTAACCGGTTAACCCCGGGTTAGTGGGATGTTACAAGTGGCGCTAAGGCCCACTTGGCCCAACCCACTAACCCGGGGTTAAACCGTTAACCTAATGTCAAATTGTACTGGTAACCATGGTAGCTCCAGGTTTAACCGGTTAACCCCGGGTTAGTGGGATGGTACAAGTGGGCCTAAGAGTCCTAAGGCCCATCCTGTAACGTCTTTACCATAAGGGCACACGGCTCAGGGCCCCCATCCTCAGGGGGCCCCGAGATCAGACAGTAACAGTATATTTGACTACCCATAATAAATAGAAGATCATAGTAGAAAAATGTTAGTTTCATTCGCTTTCTTTACTTTCCAAAAGGGTCCCAACTTCTTATGTGCCAATGGGCCTCAGCGTAGTTTAAGACGGCCCTGGGCCCATCACACAAAAAAAAACCGGGCAAGTGCGAGTCGGACTCGCGCACGAAGGGTTCCGTACCATAATGCAAAAAAAAAACAAAAAAAAAGCAAAAAAAAAAAAACGGTTACCCATCCAAGTACTGACCACTCCCGACGTTGCTTAACTTTGGTCAAAAATGACGTTTGTTGTATGGGAGCCCCATTTAAATCTTTATTTTATTCTGTTTTTAGTATTTGTTGTTATAGCGGCAACAGAAATACATCATCTGTGAAAATTTCAACTGACAGACGGACGGACGGACGGACAGCGAAGTCTTAGTAATAGGGTCCCGTTTTACTCTTTGGGTACGGAACCCTAAAAAGCCAGTTGAAAATAGTTTTATAGAAAAAAAACAGTGATAGGTTTTTTTAGATCACAATACGTTTGCCAAAAAATTATCTCGAGGCTTTTTTCTAGTGACTTCATCGATTCCAATTCAGATTTTTTGATTATCGCTCGATAGAGAAAAATATAGAACATATAAAACAAAAGCTAAAAATAATAAAAATGCTTCTAAAAATGCGCAATTTATTTTTTTAGGGGTCTGACCGATTATTTTGTTTTTTGTTAAAACTTACAGAAATCTAAATTCCAAAACATGATATGCGCGGTCCCGAGCACGCACAAAACATCCATTTCGCTCACGCTTACGCCCAGTGAGAGTGAGAGTGAGAGTGAGAGAAGAACATGAACCCAGCCTGCCAAGTCGCCAGCCTGTCGGTATTCTACAGGTTGCACTTCGGGGAGTGTGCCCAAGAGCTACACGAGCTCATTCCACCGTCCCCATTCTACCATCGGACTTTTAGACGCACGGCCGGTTTCCATCCTTACATGGTAGATATTCCGCCAATTCACACGAAGCGCTTTGCTTCTACTTTCCTTATGCGCACTGCCAAGGAATGGAATTCCCTGCCGGCGTCTATATTTCCGTGTTCTTATAACCCGGCAACCTTCAAATCAAGAGTGAACAGGCACCTTCTGGGCGAGCTCGCTCCATCGTAGGCCACGTCTACGCCTCGGCTAGTCTGTGGCCATGAGTAAGCCCATTCATAATAAAAAAATAAAATAAAAAAAATGAACCTACGGAGCCTTAAAGGACAATGTTGTATTGTAAGCTCACCCTAATCTGCCGTTGTAGTTGGGCGGCGCGTTGCCTAGCAACCCGTTGCCGCTTTTCTCCTTGTCCTGAGTGTTCAGGTGCGCCATTTGCTCCTTTATCTGTAACAAGTCAAGCACAGTGAGCTGCAGACACAGCTGACCCCCCTGTATACAGGGTGTAACATGAGGAAACCGAATAATTTTAACCACGCATTTCTGAGGCCAAATAAAGGAAAAAATGTAATATGAGTTTAGGTCAATTGCGCCAAAAAAAATTGTTTTATGTTTTGTTTTTTCAATTTTTTTAATGTATTTGTACATAAAAAATAAATGTTATTGGTAAACTTGTCACTTAAAATTGATTTTATAAATTTTTTTTTCGTAAAACCTACTTTTTCAAAGTGTTACTTGTCACGTTTTGACATCTATCAATAAGGATATTTAGACTACGTCCCATAGCAGGAACATCACCGTCAAAAAGACTTTTTACACTATGTATCAATAGAAACTCGTTTTTTTTTAATTAACATTATCTCTGAAACTAGGCGAATTTCAAAAAAGTATATAGGACATTTTTGTCTCTAAATATGGGCTTCCCTTTATCTTGCATAATATCGATTGTCCGAAATACACTTCGCATAGCAGGTTTCGCAGAAACATTTTTAACCGAATGATACTTTTGCATAATTGTATAATTAGCATAACTGTCATGTCGCATAACATTCATTTGGCAGAATTTTGAATAGCAGAATACTACTATCGTCGATTTTACATACGCAGAATTGTATGTAGCATAAATTACATTCCACCGAATTTCTTATGGCATATTGCTCATATTGTAGACTTGAATTTCGGAGAATGTTATGCAGCAGAATAAAAGTTCTGGCGAAATTGTTACCGCATAATACTCATGTCGCTGACTGAACCTACACAAAAGGAATTGCTGCCAGAACTACGGGTTAAGTTAGGTTAGAACTGCGACCCCTACATAAAAGGAATTGCTGCCAGAACTATAGGTTAGGTTAGGTTACAATTGCGACCCCTACACAAAAGAAATTGTTGCCAGAACTGTAGGTTAGGTTAGGTTAGAACTGCGACCCCTACTGAAAAGAGGGTGCGTAACGGTCCATATAACAACTTTTGATATATTTTTAGTCGATATAACGATTGAGGGACATAATGCACTTTTGCTATAACAATACATGGTATATTCTTAAAGAGTCTAACTATCGTCAAGTATAATGAACTTGTAATATAACAACTTCTAATCTAACATTAACAGCGTATATAATTAAGTTCGATATAACGCTCAGTTGGCATAATGTAGTACTGGTATAATTTGTAATATTTACTACTATTATAACAACCTATGTATTCGAACTTAAGGCAGGTCTCAGTTAGGTACGACGACGAGCGAAGCGAGGAGGAGTGTTAGGTAGAACTGCGACCCTACAGCGCGCGAGCCGAGCGAGCGAAGCGAGCGTGCCGCGGTAGCGGCCGGCGAAGCGCCAGAACCGAATTTTTTATTATAACCTCAACTTATTATTATACATTTGAAAACATTATACCATAAATACTTATAACAAATATTCATTATATACAGTAAACGTTATATCAAGAAATATTGACACATAAATAAAATTATTAGAGTTAAGTGTCTTGTGAGAAATAATTATTCCTGTAATTATTTATGTTGTGTTCATTAGTGGTTATCTCTGTGTTAAAAACTTCTACCGGTCGTTGTCTTGGCGGTCTATTTATAGGTCGTCTACTAGTTGCGGTTCTCATAGAGATGTCGCTATCTAAATGGTCGTTCGATCTTTGGGGTTGTGGCTTTGGCGGGTACATTTGCCGCCATTGTTCTGGAGTTGGTCTCGGTTGGTTGGCCCATTGCATTTAGTTATTATTATTTGTTTGCTGATTAGGATAAGATAATTGAACGAATTGGTTAGGTGGATGTTGAGTAACACGGTTTTGATTAAAATTATGTTTTATTGTAGGATGTTGATTAAAGGTTTTATTATTGTAGTTGAATTTTGAATTATATTTAAATGATTTTTCTTGTTTTCTTTGGAAGTATTCCGGATGTACTTCCAATTCGTGTTTTAATTGATTGTAAGCCTCATCAAAAGTGGTGTGTTGTGCTGAACGGATTAATCGATCGGTCGCAATATCCAAGTGTTTACATAATTGGTCGATGCAAACGTTCTCTAAAATGGATGTTGCTTGCGGAGAATCGGCTTTATTTTTAGCTGCGTACAAAAGTTCTTTTATTTTATCAGCAAATCCGAGTGCACTTTCGTTAGGAAACCGTTTAATGCGAGTGATTTCAGATAGTATTTGTTCGATACTTCTAGTGTCACCAAATTTAGATCTTAAGGAATTTACAATGTCTTCAACCGTGTTGTTCGGCATGTGAGCAATTGCTTTAATTGCTTCCCCGCGTAATTTGCTTTTTAATATAATTGGAAACAGGGCCCTTGCTTCAGCATCTGCTGCTCTAGCCAGCATTGTTACTTGATTTAAAAAGAAATCTAGAGTTTGCCTATCGCCTTCATATTTCGGCAAATATTTCTCAATCGTAGTATGGTTTAATGCCATTTTTAATTAATTAATTCGTATTCAAATTAAATTAATTAAATCGTTATTATTAATAAATTAATTAAATCGTATAAATAGATACTGGCTCTTGAATAAAAAGAAAAAAAAAATGGTGGAAATGCACACAAGTAATTAGGAAGTTCAAAGGATAATGTAGGAAAACTCACAGGGTTGCCGCCAGTGCGATGAATACTGTGGTCTTCATAAGGCAGTGGTTGAATCTCTTCAGGTTGAAACCTTCCAGCTCGCGCCGACGATGTGTAGCCGCTGCTTGCTGGGAGACTCGCCCGTCGCTGTCACCAGTTAAGTGTCTTGTGAGAATGGAGGTCTTCTTATAAAACACCGATGAGGAGGTATTTACTTTATTGGGTTTTACAATTATGAGGTTAATTAAATATAGTTGAGAAGCGCGAGGGTGTACCGGTACACCGAGCGATTCGGAGCTCACGTGTAGCCTGGTCGCTAGATGAGGACTCGATGCCAACTGGATGAGAACTGCCCGCCGCTGGTCGGGGTTGCTGTTTATATTCATCCCGAAACCGTGGGAAGATACGGGGATGCGTCGTCTGGAGTCACGTAGGCCACGAGAAGTTTCTGGAGCGTTTATGCTGTCGCTGCGGTGCCATTAAGATAATGAAGAGTCGATCCCGTGGGAGCGGCACTAATTGACAAACGCCATAAAATAGGTGATGCTTTACATGCGCCTGCACTTGTATCAGAGGGTGCGTTTGTTTATGCGGTTAGGTGCCCATTAGTTAGGCGCGTCTGCAACCCTTCTATCGACGCTGAAGATAATGTTTAATGTTTTGCCGTCGGTGTCTTGCTGGAGGTCGGGGCTGCGTGGGAAGCGTTCCTTAACTTTAGACATACCCACCATAACCACCACTATCAGCGCCTACTAATAGTATTTGTGCAATTTACGCTTTATACGAAAGTACTATAACATAAATCGAATTACAATCAAGAAATTCAAGAATTAGCAAAATATTATTCGATTTTATATCTGTATGCGATACCTATTTCGGCGAGAAACTAACTATCCATCAAAATATTATTCTCATCAACAGTATGCCAATGAATTATTCTGCCTAAGGAAATTGTGCGAAAAGACAGTATGCCAAGTACATATTATGCGACGCAATTTTCGGCAAAACAATTATTCGATTATAGTATTATTCTTCAAATTGAGATTATGCCATTGCATTATTCTGCTTTACAAAATTGTGCGAAACAACAGTATGCCATGAAACTTATGCAAAAAGTAATTCTGCGAAATGATGATTCTGCCAAGGGTTGCTATGCGAAAGTAAAATATGACAATAAATTTTATGCAACATATTAGTAATCCCTAAATATGATTAGGAATACGCTGTTAAAATTATTCGGTTTCTTCATGTTACACCGTGTAGAAACTTGTTCGCAAGGGGGTCAGTTATCTTTGCAACCATTCTAGTAATTACTAGAATTAAGTACCTGTTGTACTTGTAACAATTCGGGTAGTCATAACGTTTGGTGCAATAATTTACAAGCTAAAGTTAAAAATAATAGTCAAGTCTCACCAGTACCTGTTGTATCTTAAGCCTTGCCATCTGTACCTGTTGTATCTTGAGCCATGTATCACCCATACCTATAGTATCTTGAGCATTGTCTTACCCATACCTGTTGTGTCTTAAGCCTTGCCACCTGTACCTGTTGTATCTTGAGCCGTATCTCACCCATACCTGTAGTACCTTGAGCGTTGTCTTACCCATACCTGTTGTATCTTGAGCGTTGTCTCACCCTTACCTGTTGTATCTTAAGCCTTGCATCACCCGTACCTGTTCTATCATGAGCTTAGTCTCACCCGTACCTGTCACATCTCGAGCCTTATCTCACCCATACCTGTCGTATCTTGAGCCATGTCTCACCCATACCTGTTGTATCTTGCGCCATAACGTCTCACCCATACCTGTTGTATCTTGAGCCTTGCCTCACCCGTATCTGTCGTATCTTGAGCCTTGTATTACCCGTACCTGTCGTATCTCGAGCCGTATCTCACGAATACGTGTTGTATCTTAAGCCTGTCTCACCCATACTTGTTGTATCTTGAGCCTAGTCTCACCCGTACATGTCGCATATCGAGCCTTATCTCACCTGTACCTGTTGTATCTTGAGCGCGATCTCGCTGTCTCTGTCCCTCGGCTGGGGGGTTGTTCGCTGGGACGTGGGAAGAGTGTGTGCGCGTCGCGGTCTCCTGTCCTTGTCTAGCGTCGGGTAGATTGGTTGGACTATCGGGTACGGTTGTGGTAACATCTGAAAAGGTATGGGGAACTTGTCAGACATAAGTTTTTTGCCAATTTTGATACAAGCTTTTATCGCTGACCGTATTTTTCTTTCCACAGGCAACTAATACTCAACGAGACAATTCTAACAACCCCAAACACAATTAAACTGAAAATTGTAGTTCAAGACCAAAAAAAGTAAGACAATGTTGCCACTTATTACTAGCGCGTCTTGTATTCATGTTAAAATAAGTAAATAAAAGTATTTTTTTAATCGTATGAGCAAAATTACCAATAAATAAATTATCTTAGCGTGTTTATTTATAAAAAAGGAATTTACTTATTTTACAAACAATTTATTTCAATGGCTACATTCTTACTTTTTACAAGCTTTTATTTACTTTCACCTGACCGTTGTCTGTCTGTCTGTAATCAAATCTTGCAAGTTAAATTCACTCCACTCCACTTCCCGGTTTCCGATTGAGATGAAATTTTGCATGCATGTATAAATCGGATGATAATGCAATATTATGGTACCTACCATCGAGCTGCTCTGATGATGGAGACAGGTGGTGACCATAGGAACTCTGTGATGAAACAACGCAACCTAATTGTGTTAGGGGTTTTAGAATTGTCTCGATGAGTATTAGTTGTCTGTCGTAAGAAAAGTACAGTCAGCGATAGAAGCTTGTACCAAAAATGAAATTTTTGCCAAAAACTTTTTGGTCTTGAGTTACGATTTCAGTTTAGGATGCGTAGTTTTATCACAAAGTTCCAATGACCACCTGTCTTCGTTTATTTATGCACCTGTGGGGGATCTATATCTGAATCCCTAAAGTTTTTTCTCCTATCATTATATTCCCTAATATTGTTTGTCATACATAATGATCAGGTGTCCTAACACTAAAAACCCTAATTTTGTTTTCCCTAACCCAACTTAACCTATCCTAATGTTATTAAGCATATTTTCTTTTTTGCGAGTGTCGCAGTTCTAACCGTATGACCATTAGGACAAACCAGTAAGGGCAAGTGACTTTAGGACAAACGTTAGGGATTCAGAATTTTGACGACCGGTCTGGCCTAGTGGGTAGTGACCCTGCCTGCGAAGCCGATGGTCCTGGGTTCGAATCCCAGTAAGGGCATTTATTTGTATGATGAAATGATGATACAGATATTTGTTCCTGAGTCATGGGTGTTTTCTATGTATTTAAGTATTTGTATATTATATATATCGTTGTCTGAGTACCCACAACACAAGCCTTCTTGAGCTTACTGTGGGACTTAGTCGATCTGTGTAAGAATGTCCTATAAAAAAAAAGAATGACACCGACCTGTGGGTACATGTAGGGGTACTGGGGGTACACGGGGCACAGTTCGTGCATGAGTAGTTTCGGTGGCGCTCCGGGTATCATGGGACTGCCCCATTGCATTGCATCTGGGTACTGCAACAAAAAAAGTAAATGAACAACAATCGAATTTAAACTGTTGTGAGACGTACTAACGTTGAATAATTTTACGGTTTAGACTCACTTGTTTTAAGTCACTCGCGCGACATGTTTCGGAGAGCCTAGGTCTCCTTTCTCAAGCACTAACAGTGCGAGCAGGGAATACAGGGTGATTTCGGGGTCGTGGAGCAAGAGAGCCAGACATCATACAGAATCCAAAGATGAACCTAATGATGTTGTTAATTATTGTTTATCACCAATAATGATGATTCTTTTCCAGATGACAAGTAGGAAAAAACATTTTTGCATACAATTTGGTGACCCTACTCAATGTGACGTTTTGTCGCTTTCCATACAGCGTATGTCAAAAGTCATAGGGTGACCATAATTACTTAGTACAACATTCATTTTACTTGAAAAATAAGAATAATTAAAGTAATTATCTTTTAATCAAATACTACCATATGATAATGTGGATCATTTACAGAGTCAGAAAAAGTGGTTCTGGATCACGACCCAGAAATCACCCTGTATAGGCGTGTTCAGATATTTGTGAGCGCCTTGGCCGCTCCGATATATCTGATGGCGACTGTACATCTCTTATACTAGAGATTCAAACTTACAGGGTAGTGTTGCACGTTGTGTTGCAGCAACACGTTGCCCACGGGGTACGGTTGCTGCAACATTAGTTGCTCTAGCTGCCCGTAGCCCGCGCTGTAACTGTAACATCTCTTATACTAGAGATTCAAACTTACAGGGTAGTGTTGCACGTTGTGTTGCAGCAACACGTTGTCCACGGGGTACGGTTGCTGCAACATTAGTTGCTCTAGCTGCCCGTAGCCCGCGCTGTAACTGTAACATCTCTTATACTAGAGATTCACACTTACAGGGTAGTGTTGCACGTTGTGTTGCAGCAACACGTTGCCCACGGGGTACGGTTGCTGCAACATTGGTTGCTCTAGCTGCCCGTAGCCCGCGCTGTAACTGTAACATCTCTTATACTAGAGATTCAAACTTACAGGGTAGTGTTGCACGTTGTGTTGCAGCAACACGTTGCCCACGGGGTACGGTTGCTGCAACATTGGTTGCTCTAGCTGCCCGTAGCCCGCGCTGTAACTGTAACATCTTTTATACTAGAGATTCAAACTTACAGGGTAGTGTTGCACGTTGTGTTGCAGCAACACGTTGCCCACGGGGTACGGTTGCTGCAACATTGGTTGCTCTAGCTGCCCGTAGCCCGCGCTGTAACTGTTACATCTCTTATACTAGAGATTCAAACTTACAGGGTAGTGTTGCACGTTGTGTTGCAGCAACACGTTGCCCACGGGGTACGGTTGCTGCAACATTGGTTGCTCTAGCTGCCCGTAGCCCGCGCTGTAACTGTAACATCTTTTATACTAGAGATTCAAACTTACAGGGTAGTGTTGCACGTTGTGTTGCAGCAACACGTTGCCCACGGGGTACGGTTGCTGCAACATTGGTTGCTCTAGCTGCCCGTAGCCCGCGCTGTAACTGAAAAAGAAAATTATGATGTTTTCGACGCACGCTTATACAGGGTGTGTCTGTTCTTGGGGCTTTTAATCCAGGGCTCGATTCTACTCGCTAAACTGAGCTATTTTTAGATTGGCACCAACCCCGAAATCCTGAATTTTTTTATTCATACATTTTGGCTGATTCTATGTCGACGTTTTCTATGGAAAAGCCAAAAAATTTTCCCCGATTTTAGGATTGGTCCCATAGTAAAAGTAGCTCAGTTTAGCAAGTAAAATTAAGCCCTGGATTTAAAGCCCCATGGTCAGACACACCATGTATTGCTTTTTTTTCGCTTTTTCATGACAACATTAGCACAAGTTAATAGCTGCTTTCTATTTATTGTACAAATAAATATTTAGTTAGGTCAGGTCACAGAATAAATAATAGTACTAGGTACAGAAGGTCCACTCTCTAACAAAACGCGTCTATTACTAACGCGTCTATAATCGCTAGGTGGCGCAAGCGCGAGCGGGCGTCCGTTCCGTAGCGGTGCGCGGCAACAACTACCGCTAGACACCAACATTGGTGTGGGCCGCATGTACTTGTAGCGACGCGATGAAATCGTGGAGTGACCCACGCCTGGTTAGGTGTCTTAGCGCCACTTGCACCATTCCACTAACCCGGGATTAACCGGTTAAACCTGGAGCTGCCATGGTTACCAGTACAAATTGACACTGGGTCACAGAATAATTAATAGTACTGACGTACAGAAAGGAAACTTCCTACAAAAACGAAGTTTGACAGCGGTTCAGGGTCGAATCATGCTGTCCCTTTCTAATATATGGCACTGTCCCTTTCGGCTATTTAGGGTTGTCAAAAATCAAGTGATTATCTCCGTACACGACGGAAGAAGTTGATAACTCTCGGGAAAAAATGGAAGAAATTTGAACCTTATGCAGTTTTATTTTAAGTTCAAATTCCTTCAACAAAATTTCTCGAGATATCAACTTCTTCCCGCCGTGTACCGATCTTATCTGTGGTCGTGCACGCAAAAGGAAGTCAAGTGGTGCCAACCCTAATAATTGCTCGGAGCGATGCTGAGCCGAGCGGAGCCGAGTTCGGCCGAAGTCAGGAGTTTCGCACCCCTGACTGAGTTAACGGTTTAAGGGCGTAACCCCGGGTTAGTGGGATGGTCCAAGTGGGCCTTAGGTGTGTTACTCACGGCCGCTGGTGCTGGTGCTGATGCGGGTCGAGGCAGGCGCCTGCGCACGCGCCGCAAGGGTACGCATACTGGTACGACGGGTCTGCAACACCATCACACATATTTATTTATTTATTATTTTTAAAACGCAATCAATACCAGTCACTTATTAATTAATAGTGAAATTGTTACAAACTAATGGACACGATGGGCCAACGCCGGCCACTCCAAGGGACGGATTTATGCGTTAGAGGGAGCAAGTGATATTGCTATCTCATTCTACCGCATGGCTGCGTCCCTTGGAGTGGCCAGCGTTGGCCCATCGTGTAGAGGAGCCATAAGAAACAGGGATGTTGCGAATATTCGCATCCGCATCCGCGGAGCATCCGCATTATTTTCAACATCCGCATCTGCATCCGCATCCGCATAAAATCGATGCGGAGCATCCGCATGATGCGGATGTCGACCAAGTCGGTAACAGAAACGTATGAGCGGCGGCGCCGGCGGCGTAAGTGCTAGGTAATTTCGTCATTGTATATTATTATAACGAAATCGTCTAGATCCCGAAAAGTCAGCCAAGTTACTGTTTATTAAATAAAACGCACCTATATTCTTGCTCAAATGCTAAACGTTACGTTTTTTTTTAAATAAAAAAATCTAAAAATGTAATATTTGACGTTTATTAAGCACCAAATCTTGACATCCGCATCCCCATCCGCGGATGTCAAAAAATCTGCATCCGCAACATCCCTGCTAAGAAATAATATCAGCCCTACAGATTTAATATGGCTTTTTAAATTGACTTATTAAAACTGTTGCAACGAACGCCAGCTGGAACGCCATTTGATTTTGATCCTTATTCTTTCACTGATATGTGTTCATTTATTAAATATTGAAATTAAGAGCCAACAGCAATGATTCTTTCAACACAGATTAATATTGTCAATATCTGTGTCGGACCGTTTTGCTTTTTTGATATTTTTGTTTTTTAAGGCGCTAGAGCCCTTCAGAAATGGCCAAAATGGCCTAATTGACTATGCCGCAATGAGAGGCGTGACATTCAAAAATGATATCAATTAGCCAAAAAAGCAAAACGGTCCGACACAGATAATTTCATAATCATTTAGATTTCCAAATTTGGTTACGATTGGTTAAGTTTTGGAGGAGGAAACAGAGGAGTACGAAACCTCGATTTTTGAGATTTTTACGCAGGATTTTTCGCCTTGTCCTTATCGCACTACTTTTAGGTGCCGCTTCCGTTAGCGAGACGGGTATATTTACCTAAAATATTTAGCTCCTGTTTCGTCTTAACGCCATCTACTCGACTGTAGGCCAAAGGTTATGGCACCATCGCTCGAAAAGATTGCACCACACCTTTGGCCTACTCTCGAGTAGATGGCGTTAATGTTAATATTTAACATGTTAACACAGTGTTTTTCAAACTTTATGGTGTCACGGCCCTTTATGACCACGAAATTTTTTCGCGACCCCCAAACCCTATTTCTACGTTTTTATATCTATATAGAGTCTGTGCGGAAAGAGAACACGGGGCCGATTTTTGAAATTCGATCGCTCGATTTCGTGTATTTCGCGCAATAATATTTCCACTACTAGGCATTTAAATTCTACTAATAGAATTGAAAAAGAGTGGCCAATACCACTAGATTCCCAATTTCTATCGCTCATATTTTAAAAATTATATAATTATTAAGTATTTCGCCGTTTTCCATGAAATTCAAAAATCGATGAAATGAAATGTATGGGGTCCCATACATTCTACGACTGTTTTCTCACAGTCCATCTATGGTCGATATCAAAATGAAAAAAACCGGCCAAGTGCGAGTCGGACTGGCAAAAAAAATCAAAATTCATCATCTGTGAAAATCATCTATCACGGTTCATGAGATCCAAAAAAGCGTTTTGTGAAATTAATTCCCGTTTTGAATACATATTAACTCACATTATAGACGGGTCTAACGCGAATTATATTCAATTACCTTGATTTACCGACGTTTCGACACAGGTTTCACTGGTCGTGGTCGCGGCTGACTGATGTCCCAGCAAAATGTCAAAACAGAGATTTGTGCATCTACCCGACGAAAAGTGTATGGAAAAGTTTGGGGTTGACATCACATTTTCAAACCACCCACCACACATAATTTTAATTATTGTCAATAGTCCGACACGAAACACTCACAATATCCACGCACCCGTCCGAAGATAGATCCTTTGGCTTTAACTTCTGTATCACTGGTTCCCAAGTTGGCGATAAGTTGAAACCATCCTCCCTATTAAAATTCCTGGGGTGAAACGTCGGTAAATCAAGGTAATTGAATATAATTCGCGTTAGACCCGTCTATAATGTGAGTATAAATTAATTCCCAGCAAGCTCCACATCATTTTAATACCTTCATTTGGTCCTAAATGCGAATAATCTGAGTTTGCTCCATCCCAGGAGGTGTGGTAAAATTTTGAAAGCCTTGACATTTTACCTTGGATTGACAAAACCACTCGAAATAGAGGAACCCACCGTCAAAATTAATGTCACTAACTAACAGCAAACTAACAGCAAGGTTGTTGGGGATCAGACACTGGTAAAATATTTCGGATTTAACAAGATTTTACCAAAAAAAAAAACAATTTCAAAGTGGCAACCACATTTACAATGTTTGACTAGGTACTAATTCACGATTTCAGATATCGATTTTTACCATAATTAGAGCCAATTTTCCGTCGGACGTACCATTTTTGAACTACAAGCAAAAAACTGAAAAAGAGCAGAAATTTCTCCTCAACTCCTGGAATGGAGCAAACTCGGATTACACTAGTTTAGAACCAAATGAAGGTATTTAGACGATTTCCAGCTTGCTGGTAATTAATTCCTGGAAAAAATCTAATTTGACTGGTCTAACAGATCTTAACTTATTTAACTGTTTAAAAAATACAGTTTACCTATCTAATAATGTTTTGTTTTATTGATGCGTTATACTGTACGTTAACGACCATTAAATTTTAAAGGATTGGATTATTTTTAAGTTACAAAAATGAAATCTGCTTTCCATAAGTTTCTTTCAGGACTGAGTTTCGCGACCCCCCTGGACATGTGCCGCGACCCCCCTGGGGGTCGCGACCCACACTTTGAAAAACACTGCGTTAACACATCGTCGGTTGACAAGCAAAAGTCACTAAGTACTATCAAAAAATTAAAGTACAATGCACTTTATTACACTTGTAACACGGTTTATTGTCCAATAATTTCAATGGTGTTAGTTAGTGACTTTTGCTTGTCATTCGACGACATATCAGTGAAAGAATAATGATCAAAGTCAAATAGCGTTCTAACAATATTAATCTTCTGTCAAAAGACGTCAGTAAATGAACTGTAGCTACATATTTTACCATGACAGAAACTCTCTATTTCAAATTTTCTTTGGTATAAATGAAGGTATTTTAAATTGTATTATTGTTGTGTTTGACGACCAGGAGCCCATTTCTCGAACGGTATTAGTCTAATATTATTAGTGTGTTGCCATGGTAACCTATACGATTTGACAGTTCGTGGACTAATAATATTAGTCTAATAGCGTTCGAGAAATGGGCCCCAGTCTGGCCTAAAGGGTAGTGACCCTGCCTATGAAGCCGATGGTCCCGGGTTCGAATCCCAGTAAGGGCATTTATTTGTATGATGATACAGATATTTGTTCCCGAGTCGTGGTTGTTTTCTATATATATATATGTAAGTATTTATATATTATATATATCGTTGTCTAAGTACCCACAACACAAGCCCTCTTGAGCTTACCGTGGGGCTTAGGGCAATTTGTTTAAAAAACCGGGCAAGTGCGAGTCGGACTAGCGCACGAAGGGTTCCGTACCATAATGCAAAAAAAAAACGGTCAGCCATCCAAGTACTGTCCCCGCCCGACGTTGCTTAACTTCGGTCAAAAATCACGTTTGTTGTATGGGAGCCCCACTTCAATCTTTATTTTATTCTGTTTTTAGTATTTGTTGTTATAGCGGCAACAGAAATACATCATCTGTGAAAATTTCAACTGTTTAGCTATCACGGTTCGTGAGATACAGCCTGGTGACAGACGGACGGACGGACAGCAGAGTCTTAGTAATAGGGTCCCGTTTTACCTTTTGGGTACGGAACCCTAAAAATGTAATATTTATTTATTGTTATAAACTGACCGATCCTAAAAGGTTCGTTGTGGGGAGACGGCGTCAACTTCTGTTCTTCCATCAAGGGCTGGTACATTGGCTGCAATGGTTGATCCTGAAATATACAACATTATACTGCAAAACGTAATTCAAGACCAAAAAAAGTAAGACAATGTTGCCGCTGCAATAATTTGTTCGTAAAATAGTAAATTCCGTTTGATAAATAATCACGCTAAGATAATTTCTTCATTAGTAATTTTACTCCTACTATTAAAAAAAATACTTTTATTTACTTATTTGTACATACATAAATACAGGACGCGCTAGTAAAAATGTGGCCACATTTCTTACTGTTTTTGGTCTTGAATTACGTTTTGCAGTTTAGTTTTAAACAATTGTTCATTTATATTATTTTAGGTTTCAGTATGTGAGCATAAATAACCTTATTAAACAAAACTAGAATATCCGGTATCCGGCCGCCGAATATCCGGCCGGCGGAACTATACCTACATTTCGGTTCTTCAGGTGCGCATTCCGCAGGTTTGACCTGTTTCCTAGTGAACGTTCGCGCGGACTCATTTCTGGGTTCGAAATGAGTGCGCGTGCAAGTGAGTGGAATGATAAATAGGATCAAAATAACAAACGGGTACAATTATGATTGTTAAGGCTGCCGGAAGACGCTGGAAGCGGGTCACTTCCGACCGGTACGAATGGAGGTCCAAGGAGAGGCCTATGTTCAGCAGTGGACGTCTTATGGCTGAGATGATGATGATGATGATGACAATTATGACCGTGACTGTCTTAGATCCAATTTGTTTACTCCGAAATGAAGCAACGTTACTATCTGGTATTCGGCCGGGTAGCAGGTCACTACGCGGTATCCGGCCGGATATTAGAATATTGGCCGGATAGGCCGGGGGACAGTATCCGAATATCCGGTGCATCACTAATATTTACCATCCGCATTTGGGTGAGGTAGGGGTAGGCCGGCGCCACGGCGGGGAACACCATATTCGTGAGTGACACCGGACCTGGAACAAGTCAAAAACAAGTTACCTACTGTCAAATAAGTTTCTGGCAAAATTCATTTTTGGATACAAGCTTTTATCGCGGACTGTAATTTTCTTTCCACAGGCAACTAATACTCATCGAGACCATTCTAAAAACTCCAAACACAATTAGGTTGCGTTGTTTCATCACAGAGTTCCTATGGCCACCTCTGGTCTCCATCATCAGATCAGCTCGATGGTATAAACACATTATAAAAACCTAACCTAGGGTGCCGCCGGCAGCGGGGCAGGGCCCAAGCTGCCGGTGGTCAGGGCCGCAGAGAGAGGAACCGGCGGACTATCCGCGCCGTGTCCAAGATCACCGCCTTCTGCATCTGACCCTTGATCCAACCACCCAGCGAGAGTCTCTCTAGATGTTGGTCGAGACTCTTCGCTATTAGACATTATTTTAATGAATATTTTTATTGTATTTTATAATTCTGGCACTGTACTTACGGAGGTTGGGGTCTACGGGTACAGGAGTGACCTTGGCCTGGGCCATGATGTTGTAGACCCCTACGTCAGCCATCATAGGGTTCTGAACCATTACTGTCTCTGGTTGGACCATAATCAAACTGTACTCACGGAGGTTGGGGTCTACGGGTACAGGAGTGACCTTGGCCTGGGCCATGATGTTGTAGACCCCTACGTCAGCCATCATAGGGTTCTGGACCATTACTGTCTCTGGTTGGGCCATAAACAAACTGTACTCACGGAGGTTGGGGTCTACGGGTACAGGAGTGACCTTGGCCTGGGCCATGATGTTGTAGACCCCTACGTCAGCCATCATAGGGTTCTGAACCATTACTGTCTCTGGTTGGACCATAATCAAACTGTACTCACGGAGGTTGGGGTCTACGGGTACAGGAGTGACCTTGGCCTGGGCCATGATGTTGTAGACCCCTACGTCAGCCATCATAGGGTTCTGGACCATTACTGTCTCTGGTTGGGCCATAAACAAACTGTACTCACGGAGGTTGGGGTCTACGGGTACAGGAGTGACCTTGGCCTGGGCCATGATGTTGTAGACCCCTACGTCAGCCATCATAGGGTTCTGAACCATTACTGTCTCTGGTTGGACCATAATCAAACTGTACTCACGGAGGTTGGGGTCTACGGGTACAGGAGTGACCTTGGCCTGGGCCATGATGTTGTAGACCCCTACGTCAGCCATCATAGGGTTCTGGACCATTACTGTCTCTGGTTGGGCCATAAACAAACTGTACTCACGGAGGTTGGGGTCTACGGGTACAGGAGTGACCTTGGCCTGGGCCATGATGTTGTAGACCCCTACGTCAGCCATCATAGGGTTCTGGACCATTTGGGGAGGCGATGTCACCTGAAAAACAATAAAAAGTTGATTAAGTTTCATTTGCGGTCATTTTTGGAATAATACATTAAGACAGGAAATTCGCAACGAGTGGCGATAAATTAAAACACGGCCAAAGCGAGTGTTTTAAGTCAACACGAGTTGCGAATTAACTATTCGCACGTGTATCGTACAACCATTTACAGTACATATGTGGCCCTTTAAGATTTCGACATAGTTGCGTAAGGGGTCATCCATTAATTACATCACACGTTTAGGGGGAGAGAGGGGGTCAAGAAAATGTGACATATTGTGACATGGGGGAGGGGGGAGACACAAACTTTGTGACGTCACTTTAACTTCATCAGTAACCGAAAATTTATTTAAATTATTTTATTCGCTATACATTTAAATAACAAGTTTTTAAAACGATAATCGTTTTTATTCGTTTAATTTTCTTTCCTAAACAGTTTTAGGTTATAAAATTACTAATATTTATATCGTCAAAAATATTTTGATAAAATAATAATAATACTTAGGTACTTACTTAATTCGATTTGGCGATTTCGTAGAAAAAATGTGACGTCACACTAGGGGGGAGGGGTTTGCCAAATGTGACCAAGTGTGACAAGGAGGGGTAAAAAAACCTAGAAATTCGTGTGACGTAATTAATGGATGACCCCTAATTAGTCCCTGGTGTTCACTTAATTATACAGCAAATGATGATGATGGAATTTCCTTTTCCAGAGTTGTTATTTTACATCAAAAATCCGGTTGGCTCCCCTTCCTAAATCAATCTGTGAGTCAAAACGAGCAACTCTGCAAAAGGAAATTTCATCATCATCATTTGCCGTATATCACACTTTTTTGTCGTGAGCGCCACGGACTAAATGAGCTTATTATCGCACTAGTACGGTGCGAACTGTAATACTGTAAACAAACCGCCATATTGAAATGGTCAAATAATAAAAACCGGGCAAGTACGAGTCGGACTCGCGCACGAAGGGTTCCGTACCATAATGCAAAAAAAAAAACAAAAAAAAACGGTCACCCATCCAAGTACTGACCACTCCCGACGTTGCTTAACTTTGGTCAAAAATCACGTTTGTTGTATGGGAGCCCCATTTAAATCTTTATTTTATTCTGTTTTTAGTATTTGTTGTTATAGCGGCAACAGAAATACATCATCTGTGAAAATTTCAACTGTCTAGCTATCACGGTTCGTAAGATACAGCCTGGTGACAGACAGACGGACAGACGGACGGACAGCGAAGTCTTAGTAATAGGGTCCCGTTTTACCCTTTGGGTACGGAACCCTAAAAATGATGAATTTACTAGTGACTTTTTGTTTACATAGTTAGCAAGTTCCATTGAGACATACATACATATCAATGGGAAAAGTTTACCTCGTCATTTCTAAATCCCTTGTGGTAATGCTGCGGGACATATTGCGGCATCTCAACGCTCTCCTGATTGGTCAATTTATTAACCGGAGCCATCTGATTGGTCGCATTCTCGCTAGCCGTCCTTTGATTGGCCAACGGATCGAACGACGGCGGCCTCTGATTCGACGCTTCGAACGTTCTATTTTCAAATACCTTCGGCTCGTACGGCCGCTGGTTTTCGAATTCCGTTCTTTGAGGCTCGAATGGGACTTGATTTTGAGGTTCGAACGTTTGAACATTCTGAATCTCTGGCCTCTGATTGGTCGATTCCGCGACGCGGGTAGCTGCAGCGTCGTAAGGTTGTCGGTGATTGGCCGCCGTATCAGGCGGCGTCGTTTGATTGGTTGTCTGTTCTGCATTTTGTTCGTAACGGTTTTTGACCGGGCTTGATGGTATTGGGGTTGTTTTTTGCTCTGGTTGTACTGAAATCTGTAAAAATAATAAAATAATACAGTAACTTTATACATTTACCCCCTTAGGCCCACTTGCACCATTCCAATAACCCGGGATTAAACGGTTAAACCGTTAACCTAGTGTCAAATTGTACTGGTTACCATGGTAACGCCAGGTTTAATCGGTTAACCCCGGGTTACTGGAATGGTGCAAGTGGGCTTTATTCATATAACTTTACGGGCCTGATTTAGTTTAATTTTGTTTTATCCCTTTCTCACAAATACATAAGTCAAAATGACAGATAAAGACAAACGATTCATAGCTATTTCAGGCCAGTAACGCGTTTATGAATAACGCCATTAGCGTTTGCGTCAAACCCGGTAGCCAACCAATGAACTAGAGGCGGGGGGGGGGAGGCAAGTTGATATCGCCGGAGGCCTAGGGCATAGGATAAATAATAGTACTAGGTACAGAAGACTCACTCTCTAACAAAACGCGTCTGTCACAATCAGCACAGATATGGCCGATAGGTGGCGACAGCGCCACGCGCGGCTTATGGCTTTCCCCAAAATTGGGGTCGAACGGATGTACTTTTAGCTACCTGTAGCAAAGCGACGAAATCGCGGAGTGAGCCCCGCCTGTCTAGGGGGGAGGGGGAGCTGATTGAAGCCGCAGAGGGGCAAAGTTTGAGCCCATGGGCTCAACAGTGAAAGATATAGGGCTGATATGATGATGATGAAGGCAGGACTAACTAGCCAGTTCACTGTCTACTACTGTGAAGATGTTACCTTGTTGTCGCAGCCCCTTTGGTTGCAGCCATCGTGTCGGCGACACTCGCAGCAACACTTGCTCCGACCGTCGTCGCAACGGCATTCAGCTTCTGCAAAAACAATTTCAAGTGAAATCAGAATTATTTATTTTAATATTTTTTCCATATCCCGTTAACCCAGTGTCAAATTGTACTGGTTACCATGGTAACTCCAGGTTTAACCGGTTAACCCCGGGTTAGTGGAATGGTGCAAGTGAAGAGTCCATCATTTATAATTTCTTGTATTAAGCAATAAATAAATTAAATTAATAGTAGTCTACAATTCTCCCTTAATTGCTCGAAGGTTAACTGGAAGAGGTCCCTTAAAGGGATAAGTTCGCCTTTGTACTAATGATAAATGTTATTTTTGCTGTTTTGTTTTGTTTTTTGTACAATATGTTAAGTGTTTACAAAAAAGTACCTGTGTCGATAAATGAGTGCTGTTTCTCCAACCGCCCTCTTCTTTTTTCGCAATTTTGAATCTGAAACAAGAGTTAAATAATTTTCTAAATATGATTTTTGAATTCCACAAACTCTGATTACGCACGCATTTAGAACCAAATGTGACGTTTCCAATCAAAAGGTACCACATTGTCGGTTGTCTATAAGGTTGATTTCGAATGGAAGGTATATTGGAAATAGTGCCTTATTGACAACCGACAATAGTACCCTATTGGTTGAAAATGGCACAAATGACACAAATTTTGTCAGTGATACTTTCATTTGGCATAATATTAAATTATATGTATGTATTAAAGTAAAGAGGCCCACAGATTACAGTCCGGCGAACTGCCGGATAATATCAGTCTGTCAGTTAAACGCAAAAGGTGACAATCTCCGAACATCTGACAGGCTGATATCGTCCGGCGAACTGGTAATCTGTGGGCCTCTTTACTTTAATTTAATGTTCATGCCAAATGAAAGTATAACTTCGATGAGCACACATTTGTAGGTATTGCCCCAACTTGTCCATACGCACCGTCTCGTATGTCACTGATCTGTGATACATCACACATATAATATATAAATCGTCTACATATATTGTGTATGCGTCATCAGTTCCGATTTATCTCGTGGGCTGGACTATCGTTTGTTGTGCTGTACATAATTTTAGTTATTATCTGTATTTATTACATATTATAGTATTATTAATTTTGTTGTGCTTCTGTTTACAACTTAGTTCTTAGTTGTGACACTGATTTTAATCATTCGGGTGTTGTAATTTCCACTATTTGTTGGAAATTGTAAGTAGTTTTTGTATTTTGCTGTAAATAATAAGTTATATATACCAATGAGTTTTTCGGAACTCATGTACGAAATATCATTTGATATTTACCAGTCGCTTTTCGGTGAAGGAAAACATCGTGAGGAAACCGTACTAATCCCAATAAGGCCTAGTTTCCCCTCCGGGTTGGAAGGTCAGACGGCAGTCGCTTTCGTAAAAACTAGTGCATAGTTATCAAGTGATAGTAAATTTAGACCAAGACAGGCTTGCAAGTATTTTGATAGCATACGCAGTAAGTGTTATTTATACGTCAATTTTCATAGAAGTATGACGTTTAAAATAAAATTGTGTCATTCCAGATGATCTCATCTATCGCCATAGCGGTCGTCGTGTTGTCAATGATATACACAGAAACATGGTCATTCAACCTTCACTCCAGCAAGATATATTATAGCAATACACATTTAGACGATAAAAATGTCGATGTTAAAAACACAACAGACGAAAAAGCAAAAGTGAGAGATATTTCAAACTTGGATCCTTTGACACCTAATATTTTAAATAGTATTGAACAAAATAAAGATTCTAATAGAGGAAATACTAGAATTGATAATGAAGGCATATTTAATGAAATAGAAAAGTTTGACAATAGCAAAATCAACACACATAAATCTATAAATAGAGCTGGAATAGAAAATAAAAAGATAGCGGACGAAGTAACAACGAAAACTGAATTAAAATTTGATAAGACAAAAAAAAGTTTGATTGAAGACGTCACATCAACACAAGACAATACAGATTATAAGATTTCAAATTGGAAACGCCGAGTTAAAAGAGACGATGACGATGATGAAGAAGAAGCTATAATGATTTGGGACAACTGTCCAGGAAAGTTACAGTACGCGATAATTGACGGCGAGCTGAAATGTGTTGATCCGAGTGAAAGTATGAGTTTCCCAAACAGAATAACGGAGTCTTTAGGAAAATGTCCTAAAGGTACAAGAAGAATCATTTTGCCGGATCGTACTAGAATGTGCTTGAGGAAACGATCGAGACGCTCGTGATTTTAATAAATAGCCGTGTAAAAAGCAATTGTATTTATAATTCATGGTTTTATTAATAATTTATGTATTATTTGAACGGGTGTTTACTGAGTCAATAAATTTCAACGTAAGATAGACGTCACAATGTCTTTTTCACCACACCAGCTCGGAAAGGCTTACTTTGCACTTCAAAAACTGATAGCAAAGTTGCATTTTATTCACTCGGGGGCAAATTTTGTTTAACCCTTGTGCTTTGAAACCCACTCGCTAAGCTCGTGGTTCGATTTTGGAATCTTTCGCTTGCTCGGGTATCAATATTAAGCACGAGCGGTTAAACAACAACTTTGCGCCCTTGTAAAACAAATAACTATTATAAGTTATGGCTTTAACAGTTTTGAATGATTCACGGTTAGTTTCACTAGACTTATATCGACCGGGATATGAACCGTGATTACCTTAGTATTGTTTTCGAGCTCCCGATATTTCGACGACGACGCAGCATCTTGTTCACGGGTTCCTTTGTATTTGTCGGCGGCCGATCATAAGATCAGGCAGATCGTAATGTTCCTGTGTATTGTTTTGAGGATAGTCACATTAAACCAATATTTAGGTAAGATAGGTTCGTTAGGTTGCTTCAGATGCCCGAAGGGCAAACTGCCCAGAAATAGGAGCTCCGCGTAGCGGGGCTCCGTCGACTCAGGGAACGAGTCAAAGATTTTCACGTTTCACGATATGCCTAGGAATATTACGATATGCCTGATCTTACGATCGGCCGCCGACATATTGTTTTCGGGAGCTCGAAAACAATACAAAGGCTAATCACGGTTCATATTCCGGTCGATATAAGTCTAAGTTATGGCTTTATTAATAATTTATGTATTATTTGAACGAGTAAACATGAGTCAATAAATTTCGACGTAAGATAGACGTCACAATGTCTTTTAATGAGCAGTTAACTTGTCCCTAGATTTATCAAATCTTTAATTATTAAAAGCTTTTATTTAGTTTCACCTGACCGTTGTCTGTCTGTAATCAAATCTTGCAAGTTAAATTTGATCCACTTCCCGGTTCCCGATTGAGCTAAAATTTTGCAAGCATGTATAAATCGGATGACAATGCAATATTATGGTACCATCGAGCTGATCTGATGATGGAGACAGGAAGTGGTCATAGGAACTCTATGATGAAACAACGCAACCCATTGTGTTAGGGGTTTTTAGAATTGTTTCGATGAGTATTAGTTGTCTGTCGTAAGAAAAGTACAGTCAGCGATAAAAGCTTGTACCAAAAATAACATTTTTGCCGAAAACTTATTTAAGATCTAAAAACTAAAACAAATCAAACCTTGTGTTGTGGGTAGTGGGTACCAGACGACGATATGTTTAATAGATAGTTGAAATATATATACAGGTTCATATCAAATATAAATAACATATTATAACATAACCTTTACCCTCATACAAGCAGCTAGCCATTTTAAACTTTATCAACTTTGCATTAAGGTTGATAATAATGATAATTGATCAGTTAAATATGTTTACTCAATCTTCAGAGTGAATATATTCCCCACCCGATTGTCGACTTTATTCCAAAGTGATAAAGTTCAATTTTGCATAATATCTGACACCCTAAATAAAATGTTAAGATAAACAATTTCCTAATAGGCACAGATAAGTCTAGTAAATGCATAAATACTAATGATTTCTAGTTCTATTAGTCAATTGTTAGTTATAACTTGAAGTTTATGGTTGTATTAATACTATACATAAATATTATGTAAATTTTTTTTTTATATAAAAGTCGCAGCGTTGTGAAATAAACTAGGAGTGGATCATTGGATATCTAATGTAAGTATTATACATATACCAAAGAGAATTTGGTATAGAGGAATATTTTCGAAGTAAATTATGTACTCAGTAAATTTACTGCCGTCTTCCGACACAAACGATTAATACTTTTGGAACGCCATTTGACTTTGATCCTTATTTTTTCAATGATTATGTGTTAAATTTGTTAAATGTCAAAAAGTATCGCCATCTATTCGCCGAGAGTAGGTAGGCCAAAGGTATGGCTCCATCGCTGGAAAAGATGGCACCATACCTTTGGCCTAATCCAGAGATATATATAACTCCGTATAAGATAAATAAAGTCTAAGAAAAAAACGTGCCTCGGATATCAAGAATAAGTCATTCTCGAATAGATGGCGCCATTATAATTTATACCTTTGGCCTATTCTCGGCTAGATGGCGTTGAGGACACCGTTTGATATTAAACAATTTATAACACATATCAGTGAAAGAACATGGGTCAGTATGGAACAATAAAAATTAAAATATAATTTATCCGTAAACATATTTTGATTAATTTATACATTATCAATTTTATTTTAAGTTTTAATCGTGTGTCGATAGATGGCAGTAAATGTACCGTGACTACAAAATTGACAATGACAGGACCCCTCGATACTATCTATTATTTTTGCCTAATCGTAACAAATTTGACAGTTGTAACACATATCAGTGAAAAAATAAGGATCAAAGTCAAATGGCGTTCTGAAAGTGTTTATCATATGTGTCGAAAGATGGCAGTCAATGTACTGACTACATAATTTACTTTGACAATATTCCTCTAGTCTAAATTCTCTTTGCATATACTGATAAAGTGGGCCTCCGTTGTGTTGCCAGATAAAATTATGAACTTTAACCCAACTAGGTACACAATAACTTGATTATTTACATACACTCAAGGAATTTAATTCTGTGCCACTTTTCGTATCTTGCCAGTGACAATCAATATACAGAGTGGCTAAAAAAAAAATACCTGCATTCCCTTTGCCAGGGAGGTTTTGGGATTATACTGAGCAACTTTTACAATGGGACCAACCCCTAAATCGCGAAAAAGAATTTGGTAGTTTATACATTTTGGCTGGTCCTTTTTCTATGGGAGGGTAATTTTTAAATAAAATTTAAATAGAACGATATGATATTTAACGACTTCATTAGGGTTCCGTACCCAAAGAAATAAATGATTGGCGATTACCTACTTCACCGACATGAGCAATGCTCTTAAGTTATGATGATAATGACCCAAAGTGTAAAAACGGAATTCTATTACTAAGACTCCACTGTCCGTCAGTCTGTCACCAGGCTGTATCTCATGAACCGTGACAGCTAGACAGTTGAAATTTACAGATGATGTACATAGGTATTTATGTTGCCGCGATAACAACAAATACTAAAAACAGAATATAATAAATATTGTTGTGGGGCTCCCATACAACAAACGTGATTTTATTGTCGTTTTCTGCGTAATGGTACGGAACTCGTACGCGAGCCCGACTCGCACTTGCCCGGTTTTTTATTTACCTAAAACAATATTGATAAGAAACGCTAATGTTGATTTCAGATGAAAGCGCATGTCTCCATCATCTTCTGTTTCGTAGCAGTAACATTCTGTGCCGAATTCAAACTCAAAACAGATGCTCAAGACACTGCAGCAGATGGAGTAACTCGAAACTTGGAAACTGAGCGAAGAAAGCTAATCAGACAAAAACAAGATATAGTAAATGAGAAACCACATGGAAATCAAGGTACTGATCAAGATTGGAACGCTTACAGGCAGAAATGGAACGAATATGGAAATAAGTGCGACGGGTACCATGCTAGACGGAATACACAGAGTGAGAAGAGAGAGAAAAGAGATGTACAAGAGTCTACAACAGATGGCAACTTGGAAACTGAGTGTAGAAAGTTAATCAGAGATAAACAAGGTATAGTAAATGAGAAACCTCAAGGAAATAAAGAAATTGATCAAGATTGGAACGTTTACAAGCAGAAATGGAACGAATATGGAAAGAAATGGGTTGCGCACCATGCTAGGCAAGAAGCAGGAACATTAGGTGATAATAGAAACAAAAGAGGTGTACAAGAATCTACAACAGATGAAGAAAAGCAAATTATAATAAACGAGAAACCTCATGGAAATCAAGGTACTGATCAAGATTGGAACGCTTACAGGCAGAAATGGAACGAATATGGAAAGAAGTGGGACGGGTACCATGCTAGACGGAATACACAGAGTGAGAAGAGAGAGAAAAGAGATGTACAAGAGTCTACAACAGATGGCAACTTGGAAACTGAGCGTAGAAAGTTAATCAGAGATAAACAAGATATAGTAAATGAGAAACCTCATGGAAATCAAGGTACTGATCAAGATTGGAACGCTTATAGGCAGAAATGGGACGGATATGGAAATAAGTGGGACGGGTACCATGCTAGACGGAATACACAGAGTGAGAAGAGAGAGAAAAGAGATGTACAAGAGTCTACAACAGATGGCAACTTGGAAACTGAGCGTAGAAAGTTAATCAGAGATAAACAAGGTATAGTAAATGAGAAACCTCAAGGAAATAAAGAAATTGATCAAGATTGGAACGTTTACAAGCAGAAATGGAACGAATATGGAAAGAAATGGGTTGCGCACCATGCTAGGCAAGAAGCAGGAACATTAGGTGATAATAGAAACAAAAGAGGTGTACAAGAATCTACAACAGATGAAGAAAAGCAAATTATAATAAACGAGAAACCTCATGGAAATCAAGGTACTGATCAAGATTGGAC
This sequence comes from Cydia fagiglandana, assembly GCF_963556715.1. NCBI lineage: Eukaryota > Metazoa > Arthropoda > Insecta > Lepidoptera > Tortricidae > Cydia > Cydia fagiglandana. The sequence goes on from NC_085956.1 coordinate 2,407,848, forward strand.
CGCTTACAGGCAGAAATGGAACGAATATGGAAAGAAGTGGGACGGGTACCATGCTAGACGGAATACACAGAGTGAGAAGAGAGAGAAAAGAGATGTACAAGAGTCTACAACAGATGGCAACTTGGAAACTGAGCGTAGAAAGTTAATCAGAGAAAAACAAGATATAGTCAATGAGAAACCTCATGGAAATCTAGGTACTGATCAAGATTGGAACGTTTACAGGCAGAAATGGAACGAATATGGAAAGAAGTGGGACGGGTACCAAACTATATAGATGGAATACACAAAGTGAAAAACCGCACGTGCTACTTACCTGCAAAAAGGGGTGTTAATTATTCTAATTGGCACCGAAGCGCGGGCTAGTCCAACGCTCAGAAAACCAGTGTGGGTGCGCTCTCCGATAACGCGCATTGTTACGCATCTGGATGGCACATTTTAGACTGGTTCGACTCGCCAGCACTCAGTAACCGTAGATAAATACACGACCCATTTTTTTACAGGTAGAGACACGTGCGGTTTTACTTAACAATAGACAAAGGATTAACGGCTCGGGGCCAGTTACAAATCTACAGACTATAACTTTCTCTCTTTTTTTTAATTATACATTTATAAATATAAGCTGCTTTTTTTTTCTCTTTTTGCACCCGCGTCAGCTAGCGGACGCCCTCATGGTCGCGACGTTTTCGTTCATCAAAAAAACCAAGGTATATTTAACTTCAATGTTATGAAAGGCATTGGACAATTCCCTTGGGGTTTTCCAGTTACAGTTGTAAGTATAGTGTGTACGTGACAGTATACATGACATGCTTAATGAATCATGATTACATACATGTGTGATATCCTAATATGGATCGATTGAAGCCATGAAACTTAGGGAAATATTTATCACGATATGTACTTATTTACGATAAAAGTGTGACATTCGCAACGAGTGGCGAAGGACATAGGGACAGGCGATAAAAATAAACCCATGCTGCGCCCGCAGGGATGAAACTGAACATATATGGCCTATATGAATGAATGTTCAGTTTTAACCCTGCTAAATAACCAGAATTAAATCAGCTTAAGCCCTTAGGGCCACTTGCTCCAGCCCACTAACCCGGGGTTAAGGGGTTAAACCGTTAACCCAGTGTCAAATTGTACTGGTAACCATGGTAACTCGAGGTTTAACCGGTTAACCCCGGGTTAGTGGAATGTTGCAAGTGACGCTTAGTGGCTCAATATTTAAAGTCCTCGAACGTACAGTCGACGTCAAATATATGTTTACATTTTTCGCCTTATTACAAAGGAGTAAGGTGCATAAGTCACCGTACTGGTTTTATGACTAATTCTTTCGCCGTCCAGGCTAGTCGTCTCTGGAATTCACTCCCTCTAAATATTAGACAAGCTCCAAGTAAGTTTTCTTTTAAGCGGTTGTTGCGTAAGCATTTGCTAAAACAAGAGTTCGAATAATATTCATCATTATTATATTTATAGTATGTATTGTATAAATATGTTTATTTATTTATGTAGTTTATATGTATAGTTTGCTTTTTTTTATTCACTGAATAAGTATATTTCTCTCTCTGCACCAATTGTAGATGTCTGTTTGGCCCTATGGTTGACTGGTAGAGAATGCCATTTGGCATTAAGTCCGCCATTTGTACATTTTTGTATATACTTTGTGCAATAAAGTTTAAATAAATAAATAAATAAATAAGTGTAAACATATTTTTGACGTGGACTGTACGTGCATTCTCGATCAAATATTGGCTTGCGGTAATGACGACTGGGAAAATTTAAATACGTAATAATAAGCCACACATTTAAACCACAGATAAAATTAAGTCCACACATTCCACACTGGTAACTGACAGTTCGTAGACCTTAATGTAAGGATATAAGGCTTACCTGTGGTTTGTTTAAGTGTTGGCTAGTACCTATATAAGAACGGTCATGGGCTCATACAACATATATTATTGGGATATATTGTGGAGAATACACATAGAGTGAATTCAGATGTTAAAAAAACAAGAAATACATGTAATATAAACAAAATAAAAACAATTATAAACTAAAATTAAAACTACATAAAGCTACAACTAAAATAACTACTAAACTAAAATAACCTAAAATAAACGATGTTAAATAATTTGTAGTGAAATATTTTGTTTTTTTTTGTTTTGTATTTGTATTTGGTTTTATGGGAGCGAAGGTAAGCAAATTAATATGGTATTTTCCTACTAATCAAATCAGATACTTTTTTAGAACTGTCAAAACGATTTGCTAATATGGAATTTGTATGAAGCATTACATCGTGACGTCACGGTCAATTCACCTACTTTTTATATTTATATCCGAGTTATTACATAATAGAACTTGTGTTTAAAAATAACTCCTATCTGTGTTTTCCTAATAATTACCTGGTGCTTTATTTCATGCATGGTGTAAAATAATTTATTTTAAATACAATATAATACCCTATTGTTACGTGACGCTTTCAAGGAAAATGTAACTTACCGTATTGTAGTATTGTAACTATAATAGCGGATGGCGCTGGAGCTAATATACGGCGTTGCATGAACAAGAGATTTCCTTTGGCAGGATTGGTCCTTAGGACCCAAGGATGGATTCAAGAAGTGGAGCCACCGAGATTTTTGATGTAAATTATTAGGGGGGGGGGTCTCAATTTGATCTTGATATCTGTATCATTTAAGCTACTAGGTCAAGTTTGGTATCGTTTCCGTATAAATCGGGGGTGCCGAATTCATTTCTGATATCATAATGACACCATTCCGAAGTAAAAACAAATAAAATATGAAAAAAATACTTTTTTTTAATTCCTCTTCACGCTTAAACTGCTGAACCAATTTAGTTAAAATTTGGTAGAGAGATACTAAACTTGACTTAGAACCTAAACTTAAAAAAATATTAACCTCAAACGTCGCAGACGCTTAACCCCCCCCCCACCTCCCACCTGCATCAAAAATCTGGGTGGCTCCACTTCTTAAATCCATCCTTGGGTCCTAAGGACCAATCCTGCTAAAGGAAATCTCTTGTTCATGCAACGCCGTGGTTTACCTTTTTTTGCTCTGAGCAAACACAACTATAAATAGCCCATATCGACAATCTACGATTGAGTACATTTTGCTTGAACATAATAATATAGCCTTTATTTCTGACATAGTAAACTTAATCTATATACATGTTTTGCTTGAACAAATCACATTTAAATGTAAGTTTCGTAACATACTCTTGAAAACGAAATGCAATTTGTTTGGCTATTTTCTTAAATAACTTCGAACCTATGTATTTTAAAATTATAAAAAAAACATGTCCATCTTTGGGACACCAATTTACATATGTGTACCAAATTTCAACCTAATTGGTCCAGTAGTTTCCGAGAAAATAGTCTGTGACAGACGCACGAGTGATCCTATAAGGGTTCCGTTTTTTTCCTTTTGAGGTACGGAACCCTAAAAATGTAGGCGCGAAATGTTATCGTCATAGAAAATTTGAATTTCGCGCGTTTTGCTACTGACAAAATTGTTTGACCGGCTATATATAGATCAACTGATTAATTTAAACGTGTAGTTCCAGAAACAAAATGGCCGACACGCAAGAGCAGCCACCACTTGAACCAGAAGTGGAGAGTGTGAAAACGCCAGAAACGGGGGAACATTCAAGGGACAAGCGGTCCATTTTTGGCCCTCTGCCGCCTGACCCCAATGACAAAAATTGGATCTACAAAGACGGTAGATGGATACATTTGCCGGGAAGAAACGATTCATGAGAACCACAGATGTACACGGTGTAACATGACGAAACCGAATAATTTCAACAGCGTATCCCTGATCATATTAGAGACAAAGATGTCCTATAAACTTTTTTGAAATTCGCCTAGTTTCAGAGTTAATACCAATTTAAAAAAATCATGTTTTTATTGTTACGTAGTGCAAAACATCTTTTTGATGGCGATGTTGGTGCTATGGGACGTAGTCTAAATATACTTATTGATAGATGTCAAAAAGTGACAAGTAACACTTTGCAAAAAGTAGGTTTTATGAAAAAAAATGTAAAAATCAATTTTAAGGTGGTTCGCCTAGGTTACTCAAAACTTAACTCTCGCTAGATGGCACCACTTTTGCAAAATTTCAGATTTTATTTTTTTGTGAAATGGTCTTGGTATTTGTATACTTAAAAGTATGTTTCGCGCACTCTTTAAGTAAATATTGAACTATTAAAATAAACATTGAATACTTCATTGTGCAAAAACCACCTTTTTAATTCGACGGAGTGTTGCTGTCACGCTTTTTCCTACTATTACTCACACATACAAACAGTGTTTCCGTGATCCTTGTAGTAGACAATTTCACACAACGTATGTTGCAATAGCGTAACGGTATGTTCGTGGAAATACGTGCAAGAGGATTGGGGTTCAAGACTGGTGCGAGTAGGTAATTTTTTTTTGTTTCTCCTTTGTGTTATCTTACCTTTAAACGAGCAATTATTAGATATATAATTATTTATTTATATATTTGGATGGTATCAGAAACGGCTCTAACGATTTCGATGAAATTTGCTATAAGGGGTTTGATCTCTTAGCTAGGTCTATGAGAAAACGCGCATTTTTGAGTTTTTATGTTTTGTAAGCTTTGGTCGGTCTCCCAGATATTCAATCTCCGCTTGGCAACTAATCCCAGAATTGGCATGCGCACTAGTTTTTACGAAAGCGACTGCCCTGACCTTCCAACCCAGAGAGTAAACTTATTTGGATTAGTCCGGTTTCCTCACATTGTTTTCTTTCACCGAAAAATAGGTATCGGTGTATAAATAGATACAAATGCTATTTCGTACAAAAGTTCGAAAAATCATTGGTACGAGCCGGGGTTAGAACCCGCGACCTCCGAATTGCTTTCCGCTAGGCCAGCAGCGCTTCCCCCACATACTAAGTGTTATCAGGTTTTTTAAAAATCAAAAACGAGAAAGCAGAAGAATATAAATGATCGTATTAGATTTATAATTGTTACATATTTGCCGTAACTTAATTTTAAAATGTGTTTTTCAATTAAAAGACACGTCAAGATTGTTTACCTTATTTCTAATGCTAAAAAAAACAAACTATAGTAATAATTGTGTTTTTCATTCATAGACAAAATCCATTATTTTTAACCACAGGAAATTTTATACACTTCTTTTTAGGGTTCCGTACCCAAAGGGTAAAACGGGACCCTATTACTAAGACTTCGCTGTCCGTCCGTCCGTCCGTCCGTCCGTCCGTCTGTCACCAGGCTGTATCTCACGAACCGTAATAGCTAGACAGTTGAAATTTTCACAGATCATGTATTTCTGTTGCCGCTATAACAACAAATACTAAAAACAGAATAAAATAAAGATTTGAATGGGGCTCCCATACAACAAACGTGATTTTTGACCAAAGTTAAGCAACGTCGGGAGTGGTCAGTACTTGGATGGGTGACCGTTTTTTTTTTGCTTTTTTTTGTTTTTTTTTTTGCATTATGGCACGGAACCCTTCGTGCGCGAGTCTGACTCGCACTTGCCCGGTTTTTATTGCAGTGAGGATGTCCTGATTGTAAAAATCAGAGAGATTAGGAAGAGTATAATTTCTAATTATCTTTGTAAAAATAAAAGAATACGTGTAGCCCATACTTAATAATCGATTTATGATACCTAATAAGAATAATTAAATAAAAATAAAAAAACAATACGAAATTTAGGTGTAACAAAAATACAAAAAGTTATGTTCCAGCATACAATGACTGAGGATCGAACCGGGAATCTTCCGTTTGCAAGCAAAAAAGCGACTATTTGCATAACACGCCATGATAGTTCTTAGCTAAGCTGACGAACTTCTCGCTTAGGTCAATTAACTACCTGTCAAATATCAGTGTCAACAAAATTGCACTAAACATGACGGCACTCCAAATTCGAGCCGTGGTCAGCCCGGCAACGTCGGAAATGGTATGGCAACGTCGCAAATGTATCTGTACACGACATTTGTGACACACACATACGTAAAATTGATGAAAAGTTAACTATGATTTTTTCATGATTTCTGTATGAAACATTGTTTTCCAGTTAATTTCGCGCAAACGAATATTCGAAAGAAGATAAATGCGGAAATATTTGTGTACTAATAGTGTGTAGTTACTTAATGAGCTTTGATTGAATTTTGTATGAAAAGCGAACCACCTTAAGTGACTAGTTTACCAATAAAATTTATTTTTTATGTACAAATACATTTAAAAAAATGGAAAATACAAAACAAAAAAAAATATTTAGCGAAATTGACCTACTCGTAAACTAACATTTTTTCCTTCTTTTCAGAAATGCGTGGTTAAAATTATTCGGTTTCCTCATGTTACTCCATGTATACAGATATACCTCAACAGTTAGACGGAAGAAAGTGAAGATATAATTAACGAACACCACAAATACAACTCTATCGCTCATCTTAGCATGTATGCCCCGCTTCGGAGCCCAGGGTCGGCTCTCCTACTTGTCTCCCTCCGTTTCGCACGGTCTTCAGCATCGTCGTAACGTCGAACCAGCCCCTTTTTCCCGAGGCCAGGCAATACACGTCGAACTAGCCCCTTTTTCCAGGCCTCCATCTCGGCAGCATCTCCAGGCCTTTCCCCTTATTTCCGAGGCCAGGCGGAGGCGGTATATGTTGGCACAGATATCATGTGCGCCCATATTTACGACTAATACTTATGTAAATGTTATTTAAAATATTTCCAAAGAAGTAACCGCTAAACTGACCAATGATTGTAGTATATAAACTGTGTATATAATCATATGTAAAAGAGTGGCGCAATTTATGTTCTACATATAAAGCAGAGCATAAGCAAAGAGAATTTGAAATACAGAGTTACTGTGATGGTAAATTATGTAGCTACAGTACATTTACTGTCATCTTTCGACAGAAGATTAAACCTGTTAGAATACCATTTGACTTATGATCATTATTCTTTCACTGATAGGTATATGTTAACTTGTTAAATATGAATATTAACGCCATCTACTCGAGAGTAGGCCAAAGGTATGGTGCAATCTTTTCGAGCGATGGTGCCATAACTTTTGGCCTACACTTATAAGATTAAATAAAAAAATGATGTATTCTAGAAACTTATCAGTAGGCTTACCTTTTGATCTTGATATGTGTCGTACATGACGGGCGGGTTCTGCGGGTCGAAGTGGTACACGGAGCCATCGGGGTTGGTCAGCGGCCGGCCCGTCTGCGGGACAACAGTAATATTAATATTATTATTTTTTTAATATATAATAATAAAACGATAGATATATATATTTCTTGAGAGACTCTCGCTAGGTGGTTGGATCAAGGGTCAGATGCAGAAGGCGGTGATCTTGGACACGGCGCGGATGGTCCGCCGGTTCCACTCTCTGCGGCCCTGACCACCGGCAGCTTGGGCCCTGCCCCGCTGCTGGCGGCACCCTAGGTTAGGTTTTTTATAATGTGTTTATACTTATTTTTTGTTGTTTTTTATGTGTTTTTGTATTTTACTTTTATATTCATGTTATAAATGACCTAGCCTAAGAAGAAAAATAAATAAATGAAAAATAAAAAAACGATAGTCGTGTCAGCGAACGGTCTCATAGCGAAGAGTCTCGACCAACACCTAGAGAGACTCTCGCTGGGTGGTTGGATCAAGTGTCAGATGCAGAAGGCGGTAATTTTGGACACGGCGCGGATAGTACGTCGGTTCCTCACTCTGCGGCCCTGACCACCGGCAGCTTGGGTCCTGCCCCGCTGCCGGCGGCACCCTAGCTTAGGTTTTTTATAATGTGTTTATATGTATTTTTTATTGTTTTGTAAGTGTTTTTATGTTTTACTTTTATATTAATATTATAAATAACCTAACTTAAGACGAAAAATAAATAAAGAGAAAAACGATACCACAAAGCGCAATGTAGTATCATTGCAGACGTTTCTACTTAAGACAAAATTAATTTAGTATTGGTTAGCTCAAAGTAAGAGCCCGTTCGCACTTGTTGGATATCGGACCCGGATTTTAATGGAATGTCCCAGTGGCAGAACATTTCATGTGAAGCTATTAACACGGGACTTAGGGGCTGTTCATAAATTACGTCATTTATTTTTCACCCCCCCCCCCCCCCCCCTCTAAAATTATCCAAAAATCATGCTTAGAATGACCCCGTTTCCTCCTACGTCATGCTACCATCATCCGATGTCTAGACCCCTCCCCCCATTTTCCAATTTGAAATGACGCAATTTATAAATAGTCAAACAGCTCTAACGATTTCGATGAAATTTGCTATATGGGGATTTTCGGGGGCGATAAATAGATCTAGCTAGGTTTTATCTCTGGGAAAACGGGCACTTTTGAGTTTTAATATGTTTTCCGTGCAAAGCTTGGTCTCCCAGATATTGCTAGTAATAGGTAGTGTAATGTTTTAATAACTGTGGCAGTGTCGAAAACTCGGATTTTGAAAAAATGCTAGACTAATGTCTAGATTATACCAAAGTTCTTTGAAATATGCTAAAAAATATTAAAATGTCACTTGAAAATAGACACTTAAAATAATATGGTGTCTAAAAATATTCAGTAAAAAACACCGTACTTTGTCAGTAGAAAAAGGCGCGAAATTCAAAAAGTGATATTTTGATGCTAAAGCGAGTGAAATTATGCCAGATCTGGCATCATTTATGCCAAGTTGGCAACACTGACCTGTGGGTGTATGACGAGCGCGCCGGGCGGCACGCAGGCGAGCTCGGCCACCGCGAACACCACGCTCTCCGACCCCGGCTCCGGGCTCGCGCCACCTGCAAGTAATCAACCATGTACCCCTCGCTTCACCTCTCCCCTTCCCCCCTCCCCGCGGAGGGAGATAAATACCTAAACTGGTCCAGAAGCCCCATATCCTCCCTACTTCCAGGGATCGGATACAGGTATTTTTTGTATGGGAACGTAATCGGTATTTTTTGTATGGTAACGAAAACGATAGTTTTTCGTTCTTTGTTAATTATTTCATCTCTAATTGGGCAATCTAATAATAAGAGTACGAAGTCGTTACCTAAATACACAACCGAATACTACATTTCGAGTATAAAATAATTCGAAAAATATGGTTATAACGATGTTTAAAAAAAAACGGGTCTGATCTCTACGGTCTCTGTTACGGTCAGTTGCAGAGATAACTGAGCCCCCTGCATGGAAATTTGTTTGCACAGACGTGCAGCTGACTGTACGCGTTTACATTAATTGAAACAAATTAACATGATTACATTATTTCACTTGAAAATGTTTTGTAAATAACCGAAATCTATTTATTTATTTAATCTTTATTGCACAATACATGAAGGTACAAATGGCAGACTTAATGCCTCAAGGCATTCTCTACCAGTCAACCAATGGGTTAAGTAGGCGCAGTGTCTTTTACTAAATAACTGAACCTTATTTGATAAGATAAATAAAAACTGGCAAAACGGTCATTGGCAAAACTTACTTACAAAAATTCACAACCCTAATACGTACCAGTAGGTGAAGGAGTGACAGAGTCTGTGCTCCTCAGACTTAGCGTCTTATACCCCGAGCTAGAGGGAGACAGACGCCAACTGCTCGACGCCAGGTCACCTGCAATATGAAATCGAATTAGCGACGTTTTGACTCACAATAACTTATAACAAGTTCGAGCTAGAGTGCGTGTTTAGATATTTTTGAGCACCTCGGCCGCTCCTATATATCTGATGACGACTGTACATTTAGACTTTTTTCCATGTGCCATAAGGTCGATGTTACCTTGTCGACTATTTTAAACCTTAGCACTTTACTTATAAAGTTGAGATTACAATGCCTGCTAAGTCTAAATCCTGGTCACGGCACCAAAAATGTAACGCTCTATATTCATTTGTGACTCTATTACATACATCATAAGGTCGACATCACCTTGTCGACTAAGGTGTCTTGGTTGGTGGGTAAGCGAGTTCTCGTATCTCAAATTGTGTAAACAGGGCTCGCATTTTGAATTTTAATTCATGTACATAAGGTCGATATTACCTTGCCGACTAAGACGTGTCGGTTGGGTCGTAGGTGTGTTCTCTGCTCTGCCGCCGTAGCCACCAAAACTGTGGCTTTTTGTAGAAATATCTCAACTACCCAACGACTATTTTAAACCTTAGCGCTCTCCTCATAAAGTCGAGATTACAATGCCCGCTAGTTCTTGATCCTGGTCGCGGCACCAAAAATGTAACGACCTATATTCATTTGTAACTCTATTACATACATCATGAGGTCGATATCACCTTGTCGACTAAAGGAGTCTTGGTTGATGGGCAGAGAGCGCAACTTTGGTGCCGATGACAGACGTATGACGTGAAGCTAAATACAGAGTGTTGTTATCTAGATTATAGATACTTAAACAAATAACAACTTATATTAGCCTCTTTAGTTTACTGATATTGAAACTTGAGTTGAGAGTTTTTATACGTACTGGTCACGTATAAAAACATAACTAATTGTCTTTGTCATGTTAAATAAAAAACAAGATTGTTGGAAATGACAACCAATTACTGTTTACTTATTTTTTTATTAGTAAAATATAACCGAAATATTATTGTTTGAAGTCGCTATTGAGTCTTTGCAGCCGTATTTGCAGAAATTTCCTTTTCTGATTGTAAAAAATGAAACAATGTGACCAAAATTTAACAGCAAAAGCAAGCAATGTAGAGAAACATTTGAAAACAACAAAGCATATTGAACGAGAAGGAGATCGTTTCGTATCATTTTTTAATGTTTACATTATTTTTTGTGTAAATTACCAAGCATTTTTATAAATAAACAATTATATATATATGATAATATATATATGATAATATATATATATATATTATCATTATTAAGAATCATTGAGGTGTTACAATGTTGTTTTAAAAAACCATCCTATATGCGAGTTAACGTCATAATGACGTCATCGGCACCAAAGTTGCGCTCTCTGTTGATGGGTAAGCCAGTTTTCGTATCTCAAGTTGTGTAAATACGGCTCGCATTTTGAATTTTAATGCATGTATCATTAAACCTTAGCGCTCTCCTCATAAAGTCGAGATTACAATGCCCGCTAATTCTTGATCCTGGTCGCGGCACCAAAAATGTAACGCGTAAAGATTATTTTTAATTCTATTACATATAATATAAAGTCGATATTACCTTGCCGGCTAAGAAGTCTCGGTTGGTTGGTAGGAGCATTTTCTGCACCGCCGCCGTAGCCGCCAAAGCTGTGGCTTTTTGAAACGGGGCCTCTGTTGCGCCATGACTGAGGCGGACCGGCACCTTCTAGCGATTGTACCTGCCAAAATATAAATTGTATAAGGGTAAAAATCAGCCCCTTCCAATTTCCTGAGTGAAATACAAATACTTTTTTATATTGCACGCTTCAATACAAAAATAATACAGAGAATACAACAACTCAAGCAGAGGTAAACAGGCGTTCTTATCGCTAAAAAGCGATCTCTTCCAGACAACCTAACATAATGAGGTTAAAACCTACGTGATGTCAAGAAAAGTTTTATGAGCTTACTTTTAACAATTTATTTCTCCCAGAGTCGGGTGTGAGCAGTTTCACGGGTCCGGCTTGAAGCCACGGCCATTGAGATTCGTCCTGCGAACAGTTGTCCTGGAAAATAAAATAATAAATAAATATTATAGGACAATTTTACACAGATCGACCTAGTCCCACAGTAAGCTCAATAAGGCTTGTGTTGTGGGTACTAGACGACGATATATATAATATACACATATATACTTATATACATAGAAAACATCCATAACTCAGGAACAAATATTTGTGATGAACACACAAATAAATGCCCTTACCAGGATTTGAACCCGGGACCTCCTGCTTCGTAGGCAGGGTCACTACCGACTAGGCTAGGGGGCCGTTAAAGTAAAATAATAAGCTCGTGTTAAAATACAATTTAATTTGACATACATTACTATAATATAACACTTTAAACTCTCGCGTTTTGTACACATATTTAATTACACAAACGGGTCTATGATTTCATTGTTTTTACCTTAAATTCAGACGTTTTAGCTGAGTTGCCCCAGCTACGGTCACGGAAAAATCCATTACTATAATGCCTGGAAATAGAGACTTGTCGGCCGAGTGCGACATAAACGGGCGAGCTAAGTCAGGCCATTTTATGAATAAGGTCGATTTTAAGATCACATTCTCGGCCTAGACCAGCAATGTTGTACGCAAACCCATTGCCGTGCCGGCGCGCCTCGCTCAAGCTTGCGTAACCTAGTATTTCATAACTTATATAAACTAGTAGACATGCGCGAAACAGTGCTTCGAAAAGTGATGCTATATCAGTAGTGTGTTTGTGCCGCTTTTGGACCAGAACTTTTCCGCCAGAGGGCGACAGTATGTATGCGTAAGGTAGTGACAATTTAGTTCACCCTACTCCCCGCTAGATGGCGCCACTGTCTATGCGCAACGTTAGTTCCAAAGGTCTCCGCTAGATGGCGCCACTGGTTAGTTCACTCTACTCCCCGCTAGAGGCGCCACTGTCTATGCGCAACGTTAGTTCCGAAAATATCCGCCAGCCCCGCCGGAGGGCGACAGTATGTATGCGCCGCTGGTTAGTTCACTCTACTCCCCGCTAGAGTCGCCACTGTGTATGCGCAACGTTAGTTCCAAAAATCCCCACCAGCCCTGCCTGGGGGCGACAGTATGTATGCGCAAGGTTAGTTCCAAAAATCCCCGCCAGCCCTGCCTGGGGGCGACAGTATGTATGCGTAACGTTAGTTCCAAAATTATCCGTCAGCCCTGCCTGGGGGCGACAGTATGTATGCGCAAGGTTAGTTCTAAAAATCCCCGCCAGCCCTGCCTGGGGGCGACAGTATGTATGCGCAACGTTAGTTCCAAAAATATCCACCAGCCCCGCTGGAGGGCGACAGTATGTATGCGCAAGGTTAGTTCTAAAAATCCCCACCAGCCCTGCCTGAGGGCGACAGTATGTATGCGCAAGGTTAGTTCTAAAAATCCCCACCAGCCCTGCCTGGGGGCGACAGTATGTATGCGCAACGTTAGTTCCAAAAACATCCGCTATGAAATTGCAAAAAGGCCCATCATGTTTGTTTTATAATATGAGGCATATATCGGCGTTTTTTTTTTTTTTAATACCACGTCAGTGGCAAACAAGCAGACGACCCCACCTGACAGTAAGCAGTCACCGTAGCCCATGGACGCCTGCGAATTCTATTGTTACCACGGATGCATTTTTATTTGCGTTTGGTTTTATCGCTTGTGCTTATCAAATGTATGGAGTTTATAGTTTACCAACCGCAAAGGGGTTTTTCTTTTATGATACCACATTGGTGGTAAATAAGCATACAGTCCGTCTGATGGTAAGTTGTTACGGTAGCCTTTGGACGCCTGCTTGAGAGAGCTGCCTCAGTTTAGGTATTCAAGTCCCCCCGCGGGGGTGGGGGGGAGGGGAGGGGAGGGGGGAGGGGAGTGACCTTGACCTTGAGTGACCTTGACCTTGAGTGACCTTGACCTTGAGTGACCTTGACCTTGGGTGACCTTGACCTTGGGTGACCTTGACCTTGGGTGACCTTGACCTTGGGTGACCTTGACCTTGGGTGACCTTGGGTGACCTTGACCTTGGGTGACCTTGGGTGACCTTGACCTTGGGTGACCTTGACCTTGGGTGACCTTGACCTTGAGTGACCTTGACCTTGAGTGACCTTGACCTTGAGGGGGCGTGACCTTGAGGGGGCGTGACCTTGAGGGGAGGGGGACCGGGAGGGGAGGGTGCCTAACGGGGTGAGGGGAGAGGGTAAGCGCCTCGGCGACACGTGAGCAGTCACCGTAGCCCATGGACGCCTGCGAATTGTATTGTTACCACGGATGCATTTTTATTTGCGTTTGGTTTTGTCGCTTGTGCTTATCAAATGTATGGAGTTTATAGTTTACCAACTGCAAAGGGGTTTTTCTTTTATGATACCACATTGGTGGCAAATAAGCATACAGTCCGTCTGATGGTAAGTTGTTACCGTAGCCTTTGGACGCCTGCAACTCCAGGGTGGATACAAGCGCGCTGCCGACTGCCCAAAGATTCAATAACTTTGTTTTAAAATATGAGGCATATATCGGTGTTTTTTTTAATACCACGTCAGTGGCAAACAAGCAGACGACCCCACCTGACAGTAAGCAGTCACCGTAGCCCATGGACGCCTGCGAATTCTATTGTTACCACGGATGCATTTTTATTTGCGTTTGGTTTTGTCGCTTGTGCTTATCAAATGTATGGAGTTTGTACTTTACCGACCGCAAAAAGACTCAATAACTTTTTTTTTTCACATGTTCCAATGGGTAAGGAGAGGCATAATAAAATAATGTTTTTACTCACATAATATTTTTATTTCGTCAATAGACTTTAACTACAGTACATATGTAAAATCAAGAAAGATTATTATATCTAGCATAAATCTATAAATAATCTATAATAGGTATCTATTTCATTATGTCCTAAGGCTAATGTTTGATGCGGTTTGGATGGGATTGGGAATCGCTTATCATCATAATTCTTGAGAGCAATTTTGTTGACAGTTTGCGAATATAACTGGTGACCTTTACTACGGATAACATTCATGTTCCTATACTGAGGTGGAGCGTTCATAATACAATTGTGATAATCCTCACCGGAAACAGTTTTAGCTATGACACATTTTTTTATACCCTTGATTTTTTTAATAACATTATCCCCTTCCTTCTCTTTACCCCCCATTTTCCCCATTAAAACATCATCTGCTGCTGCTTTCTCCACATAATAACACTTTGATCTTATTCCTATAAATTTTGAAATTATTCTCCCACTAACCTCGTCCTTCATTTTTCCCAATACATTCTTATTAACTCTAGGTAACGCGTAAACATTATCTATTTGGAAATCTGATGTATCGAATTTATCTTGTACATCCGGTTTGATATCCTCATAGAAATCATTTGTATTAATGTCATAGATGAATGAGTCTGTATCTGTATATAATAGTCGTATATTTTCACTATATTTAGGTAGCATATAATTATAATGGAAATCAAACATATGGGTTTTACTTAATTCTAAGACTGTAAACCCTACATATATAGGCTTATCATATTTTATACAATTTCTAGTCATTTGTATTATCGAAACATCATCATTGATTATGCATGAGCTATGAAAGTTAAGACGACCGATTAGAGCGCGCGCACCTAACCGTCTTCCCTGACTCTCCCAAGCACTTACTACTCTAACATCCTGTCGTTTTTCAACATTTTCCATAGTTTTACCAAAGACTGCATTGTTCATTAATTTATAAAAGTCTTTCTCAAACTTGTTTCTAGACTGTATTCTTTTGTCTGTATTAAGATCAATGTACGATTTAAGCCATGGACGTTGAGTAAACTCAAGGATGCGGTGGATTTTTTTTACTTTCAACCCATGTCTTATAGCCTGTAGCAGATTTATATAATGAATTACATAATTACATTTATCTTCTAGTGTAGCTAATAATTTATTTGTTTTACTCATCCCTATCGATGGAGCCTTATTCTCAAAGCAAAACGGGAGGTCATTGTGTAAATCATGTAAGCTCGTAGGATACTCTAAATCTACTTCAAAAAAGTAACCCTTTTCATTTTCGGGGCATAATTTAGTCATATCGAAATTGATGGTTTCCTCTTCAGATAGCCAGCGAAAACCTCCTACAGGTAAATACTGGGACATAGCCCATCCATACAAATTATTTGCATCTAAATAAACTATAAAATTAGAGGGTTTATCTGAATCATAATTTTTTAAATATTTATTATTTGCTACTGCAAATTTCCCACAACACTGACTCAACCCCCCTCGTATTCCGGATGAAATAAATTTTATTTTTGACATGTCAGTGAGTAGCTCTAACTCAATTTGAGTGTGCTTTAACATAGAGTCCCAACTGAGTCCAGGGGCGGTATAATAGTGAGCCGGGTCGAGCTTATACGTCTCAAGACAGACGTCACGGAAGTTCTCAAAAACTTCTGTCAATAACATGACGTCAGTCTTAAGGTAATGATCGCTATACTCCCCCAGAGTTCCAATTTTGAAGGCATCCCAAACATCTTGGGCATGCTGGTAATCCTCATCGGAAATGGGGGAGCTGGCGAGGCTGTTATAGAAGGCGGTCTGAGGAGGTAGTGAAGTTTCCTCAAGCTGCGTCCACCCCCGTACGTACTCATAGGGGAACACCCCCTTGCGTGTTAGTAAATCTAGTTTATCATGAGGGAAATGTGAAGTGATAATGTTAAACTGATTTTTTGGAAGGTTTTGCACTAATTTATCTAATGAGGACGCCATAAATCTAAAAGAATCTATAAACCTAA